>NC_138825.1:29127203-29328832 GCF_965183815.1 Platalea leucorodia | reverse complement strand
CCACACTCTGTTTTTGCATTACAGAATAGCAGTGCATTGCTGCAAGGCCTTCCTGGTGGTGTGACAGTGTGAGCAAACGTACATAAACATATCCCTTACTGCATAGACTTCAGGACATGCAGAACAGATATCACCCTTTAGTTGCTCTGAGCAGCTCCGAGGGTACAGTGGCTGGAGTCACAGACTGCAGAAATCCACCAGATTATTGGCACAGAGACTGCCTATCAGCTGGTCACATAGGCATCTCACGCCATTTTAAACATTCCTGAAACTGGGATTGATACTTCTGCATTTTTTTCTTTTACTATGCAAAATGTAAGTTGATTTGAGGAGCCCCAAATCATATTATTAACCACCTCCATATTTTTGGTGCTAGCTGGGGTTTGAAATTGTTCCTGAAAGCATGTAACAAAACTAGCACAGACAGTGGTTGTTTTAGCATATAAGTACTTTTGGAATCAAGGCTTTGGCACCTCTTTTCATCAGAAAACCTATTCTAAGGAATGCTGCTCTTATCGAGCAGATGTTCCGCTAAAGAATTTGCTTTGTCCTTTGCAAAATATGGCTCAGAGCCCATATCCACGCCACAGTGGAGATAAGAGTGTTGTTTTTAAGGTAATGAGTGGAAGTATCTTTCCTCATAGAGAAGCTCTTTAGGAATCTTTGACTGTGAAGAAATAAGCATTTCCTGATGAGGATCTGGAATGTCATTTGTAAACGGTTCACATTTGTATGCAATTTTTTCTACATGAATTGCTTTTTCCTTAACAGAAAGAGCAAAGTTGGACATATAGAAGTATAATTAAAACAATAGCTGGGTAAAAAGTTTGCAAGAAATAGCTTGTTTAATGGATTTAATCCCTTTCTCTGCTCAGAAATTATCTACAGTCAGTCTTTTGTTATGAATTCCTTCGGTACTCCTCTTTGTTAGTCACAAGTTTTGTGCAAATTTCTCCCTACTCATTGCACACCAAATGCTGACTGTAAGTCTTCTCTTTAGTATTTTAATATGTTCACCACTTGATAGGTTCAAGCTGTGCAATTGGGTGTCTAAGTCACATGGCATTGTTTATGTTCTCAGAATCCTTTTGCCCCTAATGATTTTCATATGGTCGAGACATAAATTTTGTTTTATGATTAAATGAAACTTGGCTCAGAGGGGCCAAAATTAATTTTTCAGGAGCATTTTGTACAAACAAAACTCCACTGACATAAACACATTAAAAAGGGGTTGTGAGCACAGCCAGAGTAAAAAAAAAAAAAAAAAAAAAAAAAAAAAAATCTATTTAGAAGATGCCAAAGTGCTAGAATATTTTTTTGTCCTAACAGGCCCAATAGCCATTTTTTTTCTCATCAGTCCCTAAATGCCATAAAGCAATTGTAAACTTCCTCGATTCAGTAGAAGTCTGTACGTAATACTTGTGTTTTACATAATGTAAACCTCCACGTAAAGCAATTTTACTGAAAACATGAAGAAGAATATATAATTTCACACTACTGCTTGGGCATAAATATTTCCAGGGCCAGCTGTCCATCTGCCAACTATACACAATAAATAATTTGTTATTTCCACTCTCCTAGGAAAGCAGTTTTCTTTAAAACAAACCTTCACAATATGTGTTGTTTGCTACCATTTCAAGGCCTGCTACACCAAAGGAAAAGAATGTGCTAAATGTAGCATTATCATGCGGGTCAGGCAGGGCAGCCCGGTACACATTTTCCCACAATCTCTGCTCATTAACATCTAGTTCCCCCATTGTGCAGATTTTTGGCTCTGTTCCATCAGAGCAGAGAAGAAAAATGTTTACAATATGCAAACTTGGAGGGACACACACACAAAAAAAAAAGGGGCTTTGAAATGTCAGTCCTTTGGGATGAAAAGTTTCAAAGGGGAAGGTAAGTCAAAGGTTACTAATGGGATGTCTGCAACACCTGCTTTTAGTGGAGGTTTCATAAACATGCTTTACTTCTCAAGAACAGCTCAGCCTAGACAAAAATACCAGCTAAAATATCTGTGGCTAGCTTGAGCAGCCTGGTACCTATGAACAGAAAGGTCAGGTTTGTTATATCCTAACATGGCCTCTCACCCTGCTTTTATTGATAAAATGAGATTGCCTTGGTGGCCAACATTGCTTTTCACATCTTAAGGTGGAAGGCGCTAGCAACAAGGCATGCTCAGCCTCTGCAGGGGAGGAGGAGGAAGGTGATATTGAGCATCACTGCTGTAGAAAGCCCTGCTCTCTGAGGAAGAACTGAACTGTCACACACAGGAGTGAGTTTTGCAAACTTCAAAAGTTTCCCAGCTCAGCTAAATGGTGCCCATAAGGCACTTTCGGTTATCGTGAGCAAGTTTCGTAACTGTCATAACAACTCAGAGACCTTCAGTACTATTTTTCCCCTGAAAGAACTAACACATATTTCTAAGATTTTAACATTGAGAAGCAGGCATGAGAAGTGAAATCCTGCTAAATATTCATCAGGCCATTACAGAACCTTAACACTTAGCCATTACAAACGTCTTTTACCCAGAGAACATTTATGAAACTCAAAAGCAATACCTTCATCTCTCAGGCAGTGACTCAGGAACAGGGCTGTGTAAAATGCTTGTCCTACAGCAGAGAGATCCTGCAGCAGAAATGGCATCCAAGTCCCCAGAGACAACTTCAGGATTCTTCCTGAGACACCATCCTTCTTGTCCAGCAAAAAAGTGCAGCAGCTTCTACAAAAGCTCAGAAAATTTCAATTTTAATATAGAAGCAAGGACAAAGCAGCATGATAGATAAGACCACAAACTGGTGTTTGGGTCTGATTATACACAAAAATCATAACCCATGAAACTTTCATTTTTTTATCACAGACCTAATTACATTTACATGAAGTTGGTATTGAAACAGCAAAAAAGATTAAATTTTCCCCACAGTAAAATATTATCAAATGTTATCTTCTCTCCTGTTATTACCATTTATAATTTCTGATCCATAGCAACCAACAGAACTGCTTCAGCAGGAACTGTATTATTAACCATTACCAAATCAAGACCTTTTAAACACTCTGTATTTATCACGAATGTTGAAAAGGAAAAGCCCCAATATGATGAATAAGATGGTGGGCATTACAATAGGTATAGGTATAGACAGAATCCCAGGCAACTTTAGGAAAATAGTCTCCAGGCTTTACTTTACTTTATAATTTGTGGAGCATGGGTGTTTGCCACAGATGACAAAAAATCAAATCTGTTGAGATCTGATTCCTTAAGCTGAATTTAATTTTTCAAGCTGATAATCCCTGTTTCTATTTCTCCAGAGAACTGTCAGCACCATTAACCACCTCACATACCATGGCTGGGCACCAGGGACATACCTGCTTGTAGAGGACACAGAGGCAGCATGAAGTTTTTTAAAGCACCTAATCTATTTCTACACATGTATTTACCCAGATGGAAAATTTTCCGTTCAAAAACTTTTTGTAAACTACAACTGTCCTAAGAAGAGATTGTACAGTAATCTGGATACATCTTTGTGGTGATGATGATTCAGTCACATTATTTCTGAAGTGGATTGTATCTGGCCAGCTCGGAGCATAGGCAGAATACAGAATACTTCAGACAAACAGCCATGAAAAATGTAATATCTTTAAAAATGTCAGACAGTGGATGCTTTTAATGCGGTTTAGAGATGGCAGAAACTATTTGTTTCACATAAAAACATAGAGCTGGACAGCAAAGTAAACACAGAGAGTGCACCCTGTATGCCTTACAAATGTAACTTAAGTTTATTTATAAATACACCAGAAGCTGAGAAATGTCTTCAATAAGCTATTTGCGTTTTTCATGTTTGCAGATGTGGAACTCTAGAAGTTCATCTGGAGAGCTACAAGAAGGTTTAGATAACTTTGTAAGGATGACCCTGCTTCTTATTTCACATCAGTTTTCCCTCCCATAAATTCACCAAGCTTTCACTGCGTTCAGTGGAGCGGTTCCTTTTTACACTGGGTTGAGATCAGAATAGGGCCTTTTGTAAATGGTATATCAAGAAACATGTTTAAGTCAAATGTAAGCCTTTAAAGTAAGGGTTCTGCTTTTGGTTTACATAATGATATGCTATGGAGAATAGCTTTCCTATTTTATATTCCTTCCCTTCTTCTCATACCACCCATGACTCTTCTCTTCATGTATTACTTTGGATCTTTTCCTCTTGCCATTGCTATTACAAACTACATTTCTTTTGCACCCTTTAAACAGCATATCAATGTGTTCAAACTTCCTGCTTTTTGACTGGAAAAGCATTCAGAATTTCTGGTGGGACTTTCAGTTGGGCAGATGACTGTATGCAGGCTGAAAAGTCCATATTAACTTCTGTGAAGTGATGGGAGGAAGCACTGAAGAACCAGCGCTGGCTGCTGTCAGTGTCCACTCAGCAGGACTCTCAGCATAAGAAATCACTATGTTTTGCCCCAGGTCATTCCAGGGAAGTCAGGCACCATTGTACGGGTGCTAAATCAGAAGATGACAACATCCCCAAACAACGCCATTCCCTTGACTGTGTAATAAAAGACCAATTACAAAACAATGTTTGAACTCCAGTTTAACTGTACAGAACTGGAAGCGTAAACAACTAGAGGAGCAGTGTGATGCTTGGTATCACTCAGGCCTTCTTCAAACCTTCAGGCTTTATGCTGCTGTGCATAACAGAAATGCTGGCGTATTAGTTGTTTTGTGTACAACTGCTCAGAACTAAAAATCACTGCTTAAACAATCAAGAGCATTGTTCATTTTCTTATCAGATTCAGCATCTGGGAGATACTCATCTATATCAATTCTTTCAGTAACCAGTTTCTCTTTTCAGGACTGGATTTTTGTATGAAATCACTCTGTAAGGGTAGGGCTCTGGAAACGGGCTTAGCAAAGAAGCACGAATATGTGGTAGTGGAAGCCCACCTACCTCCCTTAGGGCAAAAATCTCAGCTAAAGCACCTTCGCAGCATATTAATAGCTATAAAAGACTCTTTCTTTGCTGACCACAAATATGCTGTGGTCAACAAGAGGTCTACTCACTGTTTTGTTAAAAACAGTGATGATTTATTTTGCTTCAGCCATGTGTGAAACTAGTCACCACATTATGAATAATAATATCCTCTTAGTCTCAATGGAGTTCTTTTTATACAGAAAGATCCACAAAGCATTTAACTAAATACTTGATATAGCAATCTACTAGCTAAAATTTAGCCGTATCTGAGATGGAACACTGCAGCTATTTAACAATGCATGGCAGCGGAGGAGACAAGGAGTAGAAAAAATCCATTAGAAACCAAAGCAAGAGCTGAAGTAAAATGTAACTACCTTAATTAGGCATGAGCGTCAAGCAGAGCTAAAATTGTGAGTTTGAAGAGTGCCCTGGAATCTCTATACCTACAAGAAACCAGGAGTTTACGCAGTTTCTCAAGAGGACGAACTCCAACTGCACAGTGCCCTCTACTGTGAAACGAAATCTGTAGAGGCTCAGAGGGGAAAAAATTATGTATTAAACCACTTGGCCTGCTTGTTTTCTGCAGCACTGTCCTGAGGTTATAAAATCTGAGGAGAACTGAATGCAGGTGGTAAAGGTTCAGCCTGGGCATGCAGGACCAAGCTTGAGTCCTCAGCTGAGTGCAGAATAGCTTGGCATCTGCTAAGCCAGCTCCCTGTAACTATTTCCAAAATGGCAAATGGGATGAGTAGAACAAAATTTAGTATGATTAAGTGCCTTTTAAACATCTACAGTTCTAGTAGTTTTGATATTTAGTTTAGTGTGATCCATCTCAATATTTAGATATTATGATCCATCTCAATAACACTTTGCACCACAGGAAAAATTACAGAACTGTACTATTTTTTACATTTTTGAGTGGCAAGCAATCCCCAATTGGTGAGATCTTGCTATGTGAAAAAAAAAAAAAAAACCAAGCATCACTTTAGGAAAAAAATAAATAAATTTTAAAAAATCACTCAGCACAATTCGTCCCTGATGCTGCAACACATTCAGGCTAAAAGTCCGCTTATATTTCTGATATTTAAAATAGCTAGCATAGCACTAGGGCATGTTATTTTGTTCACCTAATGCATATTAAATATTCTACTGAGTAAAAATATAGCAAGTTATTTCACAGGGTTTCCAGCAGGGTACGTGAAGGGACACAGGAAGGTTTAAGCACAGGAAACATCTCAGATGACCAAAAGAAAGAAAAGTTAGTTCAGTAGCAAAGGGCAGATCCTGTGACAAATCACACCTCTATTCAGGAGGCTCATTTGAGCCCTACAGTGGTTTCTTTCCTCTCACTCCTGCAGTAAACCCTGCCAGTAGGTTTTATTCCTCCCTACCCCCCAAACACATACATACATACATATACACACTCCACCTCAAGAGCCGAGAGACCCCAAGAGGTTTGCAGCTGGTGTAATGTTTTTCCCTACCACCTTCTAGCAACCTGCAGGAAACAAAGCTTCTTCAGGGAGTTTGCTTCATAAGCAAACTGCCTTTAGCTCCAGCATAAGGCACATTTATTTAACCCTTTTATTCTCCAACATAAATATAAAGCAAGTATGTGAACACCCATTCATTCCAGAACAGATACCCACATGTGCACGGACAGGACAAAGCTGCAGTAGAGAACACCAGCACTTAATGTCCTACAGAAAATATTCAGACAGGACAGTGGAGAGCGTGGAATAAAAACCTGTACAGAGCAAAACAGAATAATTTTCTGAGCAAATCTCATGGACGAGAGGAGACGCCCAGAAGCACCCTCTGTTCCAAAAACCTCTGCTGACCAGATGGGGCACAAATTGCTTGCACATAGCTCTGTACAGTCCTTTGGCGGTTTTAAACAATGCCTGGCTGAGCAAGCCACTCGTTGGCTTTAAGTTGCCAGAAGACTCCTGAGCCACACTTTACATGCTGCTAACTAAAGGAGATGCATAAGTTGTAGTTCAGTCCTAAAATATAGTTTTGTGCATTTCCTTGGGTGTGCGCCATGGGTTTTTAAGCAAATATCATTACTTTTCAACTGTGTATCAAGTAGAACTCAAGTTAAAAAAGTAAAATGAAACAAAGTAAATAAAAAAAAAATTCTGGAAAGCTATAAAGAATAATTTGGCAATGCGATTGTTTTCTTAGTTGTGAAGTTTTCCTATGAGAGTCTGAAGAGGATTACAAGATTTATACGCCCTGTAAACTTCAAGGAGTGGTTTTAGCGATCTAATCATATCCGGTGGCAGTGATTTTGCTGGAGATGGAGGATACATCAATAGAGATGGTAAACAATTTCAGTTCTGAAAATCACCTGCTGCACTCCCTCTGTAAACACCCATACACACATCTCTCCTCCTGTTCATATGCAAAATGTTTAAAATCACTCTTTTTGCCCCTTTTTTTTAATCTTTTGAAAGTCTTTGTGGTCTGGCAGGGAAATATGGAGCTGCGGTAACACAGGGAAAAGGAAATGTGTATGTGTTCTGTATATGAATAATCCAAAAAGGTCAGATTTCAGCTTGACTTACCTTGAAAGGAACAATGTTTTGTACTTCCTGCTTTTTGAGAAATCAGACCTCATTTAAAATGCTCATCCAACATCACTTCCGAAATTCATACAAGATCATACAGAAGTTTTATAACGTAAAGTCACTGTCAGAAATATGAAATTCCTTCTTTATTCTAGTTGAAAAAAAATCACAGATAACTTATGTGACTATGTCCTGGCTAACAGATTTGATTTAATTTTCTACTAGTAAGGAAAAAGAGAAGGCTGAAAAGAAATGTAGATCATTTATAGTTTAAAAAGGTTTTGAAATAAACCAAACATGTGCTGCATTCAATAATGTTCTTTCACTGCTGTTAGCATAACCCAAAAAGCAAAATAGCAGTGAAGCTTTTGGATAAGTTAAGAGCTTTTTTTTAACACAGAAAAGAAAAAGAACTTGTTTACACTTTAGCAGTGGCTTAAAGATAACAAATGAAGCTTAAAAAGGCACATACTAACATCAACACAAGATGTTCCTCAGGCTTGAAAATAAAAATTCAGAGCTACGTTAGGCTTAGACATTGATATTAGATTAAAAAGAAAAATAGTGGTTTTCTCTTGCATTTCTGGAGACAGACATTGTTTGCTGAAGAATGTAAAATTCAATCCCCCAGGGAATGCCAGAGGCTTTTTGGCAGACTCTCTGAAACTCAAGTTGACTCTTTTCTGTAGCAACTAACATTAGAAAGAAAAGGGGAAAAAAGGAAGAAGAGGAGGAGAAGGAGACATAATTACTTTCAATGTTTACATGGCTCTGGCTTCTTGAATCTGAAAAAGTATCAGACTGCAAAGACTGGACTTAATCTAACTTTATACAATTGGCAGGTGGACTTCAATTACTTCTAATTATTCTAAGTGGGTATTTAGTTAGTTATCTTAACGCTTTTTAGAAGAACATCGGGGAAAGAATACTGAAGTTTATAAGAAAAGAAGAAAATGTGCTCTCTTATATTTGTACTTGTTCAAGCTCAGTGCCATCTCACAATGTCAGCTTTGTGCCTAAAAAGACCAGTTAACTAGCCTAACATCAGGGTGGGCATGCATTTTACTGCCAACATCCCTCCAAACACCGTTTAACAAATGTTCTCCATTCAAGCTGAACAGATGGAAGAAAAATTACTCTGAGGAATTGCAGTCCTATAGGCATAAATTATATGCATGCTTAGCAATAGCAGTGCTCAGGCTCAGGAGAACAGAGGTTGCTATAAAACTGACTTGCTTGCTTGGGCCTGCAAGCCAAGGCTCTCTTCACCCTAAGGAACTATAGACTAGCAATGCTACTCTCATATTTTTTGGGCATACATGGCCTTGTTGGTAATTCTCTAAATATCTTCTACTGAAGAAATTTCCATATCAGTGTAAAGCAGATTAACAAATCAAAAAGGCTGTGATTGCTCTACCCTCCCCATAGTTCTTTTTCATATTTAAAGTTTTGAAAGTATAATTGGCTTTCCCTATTCTTCCAGTATGCTTTTCCACCCACAGATTTATTTATTAAGACCGAACTTTTAATGTTTTTGACCGAGTAGTGCCCCCCCCCCCTTTTCAGTCAACCTTACAAAAACTTTATTTAAACTATATGGGAGTAACAGAAAGAGACTATATGATTATGTGGGAAAAGAGAAGAAATACTGAGGAAAACCTTAGGTTTAGATCTAATCTGTCATGGCTGTGAGCTCAAAAGCAACTTTTTAATAGATCAATAGCAAATGTATTCAAAGATCCCATCCTTGAAACCCAGCTACTTTTAGTCCCATCCATGAATCTTGCCCTGGAATCTTCTGCTCCATGGCTATATTTGCATAATTACCTATTTGCATGCAATACTGTGACTCATTCAAGCACTGCTTTACCAGAGGAATAAAATGTTCTGCAATTCCCTCTTCCTCCACTAACGTCACCTGAATGGCCTTTGATATTCTTCCTTCTTGTTCCAAACCATCATTTCAATTACACATGCCAAAAGTAATTTTAAGAAAGATACTGCCCATGTGAGAGCAGCTTTATGGTAAAGATGCTGTAGGTATGGAGATTGAGGTTATCAGGGAACTGAAAAAGGGATAGATAACCAATCCAGATCCAATCCAGTGAATGGGAAGAGATATAAACTGACCTGCTTTAATGGCATTAGTGAGAAGATTTGTTCACCTGAGATCATTTCCTGGTAAATAGATAGTCTTATCACATATTATTAATAATTGACTACATACATCAATGCAAAGGCCTTAGAAACAAGTATGCAAGCACATCAGTTCACTCTGTATATATGTTTCAGAACACCGATATCTGGCTTTATTTGATGTCTTCAGTGCGTGGTTAAGTGATTCTTTTGACTTGCAATGATGACCTAAAGCAAAGCTTTTGGGATTACATATGGGAAGTTTCAAGCAACCCCAGCCAAGGTTCCCGTTCAGTAATATTCTCTAGCTAGATCACTAGCTAGATTATGCAGTAAGAATACCCACAAGAAACAATTAAAGCAAAAAAGACAGCAGCACTCCAGACACAGAATGAGTATCTGAAGTCCTTCTCACTGAATTTAAAAATTTTAAAAATCTGAGTAATCTTAGAGGAGGTACACTGGTCAAATAACTTGCAAGAGACAGTTTGCTGAAAGGCAGGTTAGAGAAACATAAAACCCAGATGCAACGGAAACTAGGCTTTTTTTTAAGACAGTGTGATTACCTTTCCAGAATGACCAGTTTCTGAGACATTTTGCTAAAGAAAAAATAAAAAAAGGAAAAACCACCCCAACCCAACAGAAAAATGGTTGTTTGATTTGCATTACTTAGACTATTCTGAAGCATCTCTTGCCCAGAAAAGATAACACAGGGCATTATGTAGTTTCACCCATCTTTAATACTAACATACAAAAAAAAAGGAATATATTTTCTGAAAAGCCATACCAATCTTCCTTTTGGACTGTTGTAGAAGTCTTTTGTAGAGGTCCTAGTTGTTGGTTTAGCAGCCTCTTTTAGCAAAGACAACACAGTAGCGTGGACAGGCAACTCAGATAGCAAGAGCACAGTAGTAATCCATAGGAAGAAAGAAAAAAGAAAAAAGTTTTTCTCAGATTCTGAGATTACATGCCTATCAGTTATTCTAAGTACACAGTAAAGGTTACCACACTAGGGATTCATATATTTATCAGTTAATCTGTCCCAAAGCCATGGAAGGTAATTAATGAAAAAGATAGTCAGGCATGGCTTCAGGCAGTAATTCAATATTACTCTGAATCTCTGCATGAGCAAACCTGTGAACCAGAGAGGAAATGCATACTGTACAAGGACACTTGTGTTCTGAAACGTGATCCCCCATGGAGTTTTCAGATGAAGCACTTTTCCAGTGATTAACTCAGTACATTTGAATTTCATTATTTAATGTTTTAGGTGACGGGTTATTTGTCGTGCACGGAGAGGAAAACAAGTTTTCCATGGATAAAATCAGGTTATCAGGCAGATAACAACTAAGCCATCTCAGGTCACTCGGAGTCCCATTGCTCCTTGCTGAGCCGGGAGGACTTTCAGTGTGTGCTCTTATGGCTCTTTTGATAATTATGTCATACTTTTCTTACATTCCGGTGGCAATAGATCCATGCTAAGATACATAGAACTTATTTTCTGTACTGGTACATCCCTTCCTATAGGGTGCATTAAGGATCAGCTGAGGGAGGCGTTTGGGCTTATCAGAATGTGTCAACGTGCACTGAAAATGCCCTGATTACAACAGCTTTTACAGTGGTATAGCAATCTCCTGCTCCGGGGCCCTGCATGCCGAGTGCAGCCAGGCAATGGAGCTCTCATTGATTTTATAAAAGATGAGAGCCCTCAAAGCTGCCTTGCAGGTGCGGCAAGGAATACGGTTGGCACATGCTTCTCCAGGATCTGGGGAGAGGCAAAGCGTTATTTGTCTCTCTGCCGATCTATTACTAAGCAAGAATCAACTAAGATGCATCTGAGGTGTTCATCAAAAAAAAAAAAAAAAAAAGATCTCTCCAGAGAAATCCGCTGGATGTGTACGTTCTTTGCCAAGAAATTATTTGTTCTTCCATACTTCTGGGAAAACAAAATGCCAAAGATCAGATAATGACAGTAGAAATCCAGGAAAGAAATTCAGATAAAGGTTAGATAAAAAGTGAAATCAAATTTCAGAGCTTTGAATTGCCTCTTTACTGCACTATAAGTCTCCCTGCTACGTTCACTGGGCCCTGGATTAGGTGGGATACACTCCATCAGCATGTCATTTTACCCTCTATCAGAACGTGGTATTTTAAGCCTGTTTATGTTCTTTTAGTTCAGCAGTATTTTCATGGGCTGCCTTTCTCTTTTAGAGATCAAAGACAAAATTCAGACTGCAGTGACAAATTCAATTCTGGATTACATACGGATATGAAATGGTGCTTCTGTACCATGAAACTTTTTCAGCTTCCAAGCAAAATCTTTTCCTGTTCCCTGTTGGGATGAAAAACAAGGTCTTTTGAGGTTTTATGTAAAAAAAACCAAAAACTCAGGAGAGACCCAGGCAGTCCCAGTTAAAAGCCTGGTGGTCAGAGCTCTCATCTGTCTGATTTGGACTAAAGGCTTGTGACTATTTCGCTAGCCCAGGGAACAGTTTTTGACCAAAGTGCTACTGAAATCTCTGTCAGCCTCCCTATTTTTGGCAGAAATTCTGTCCTGGAGCAGAAAAGTCCTGGTAGAAGACTAGGCAAAATCAGCAAATTCGTACAAAAATTGTAATAAAGGAAAAATTCGATCAGACTAGTCCAGCTTTTATCAAGCACCTCACCAGAAGCAAATTAGACATTAACCACAGATGATGAGACACTTAAAAACAAAGTAAGACCAAATAAATTCCATTCAAACCCAGAAAGTCATCAGCTACGGGCATTTCTAACAGTAGTTCTGACATTCTGGTATGTAATACCCTTGGCTTCCTAGATTAGTGAATTAGCAGGTAGCAATGGTTATATTTTCACGTGTTATTTATAAAGATTTTCAGATTTTGGTGATGAAGTTTTCAAAGCATTATGGGCTTCCAAGTCTGGCACTTAACATACTTTATGCACAAACAAAAAAAATCTGGCCTTCTGACCTGAACTCCTGAGGAGGTCAGGACTGGAGGAACACCTCTGCCCTCTATCCGTGCAGCCCCTACCTGAGGCTGTGGCTGATTTTGCCACCACTGCGTTAATGCAGTACAACAGAGATCTCTTTGTAGGATACTGGTACCCAAGCAAATGAAGGTAAGGCACCTCTAGATAATAAGGCCCTCGCAAGAGCCACATCTGTGTTTAATAAGGTGGTACACAGCGATGTGTTTATATTCTGCACTGCCAATATTATTTCAGGTGACTTGGGAAACAGCCCTATACAAGGCTGCATGCAAGCGATCCTGGTACCTGTGTGAAGCCAAGAGGAAGCATATGGAGAGAGGTGTATGGCAGAGCTGTGCCAAAGGCGGGAGGTCAGGAGGCCTTCTGAGTGGAGGTCGCTGCAAAATTGAGACTTCTGTGTCTTCAAGATTGGGTTTCCCCTTCTGCTTTGCAAGCTGAATGCAACAGCACTGCATAGGCAGAAAGAGGAGTTTTGGAAAAGATGTGACTACAGTTTTATATTACTTATAACCTGCAAGGCAATTTCTCCCTTGTCCTCTCCCTTCCCTTTTCCCCTTCTCCTTCCTTCTTCTCCCTTTTTTTGTTTTCTTTTTCCCTTTCTTTTTTCTTCTCTGTACTAGATTTTCAAAGCTGTTCCTTGCAGACCACTGTAGAGAGACTATTATATAGTAACTACACGTACATTTTCCCTCTCATCGTGTCAACAGTGTACTGGGAAAGCTTTTTCCATCCAACTTATATGAAGAGTTGACATCAGCCACAAGAACTATGTGATGACTTTTGATTAGCAGAAGATATATTTAGGCTTTAAAATCTTTAAGGTTTTTATACGTTATTTTTGACACAATATTCAATACTTAAAATTCTTGTCATCTCACTTCTTTAATTCTTTGAAAATAAATATTCTTTGCTACTCTGTGCCAAAGTGAAACAGATACCTTTCAGTTATTGTCAGAAGATCTGTGACAGCAGTATAGGCTGGAAGGATTCTTTGTGTCTCAGACACCTTTACCTGCACATTTGATTCCCAAGCAGAGGCACATGAAAGCTCCAGTGGATTCCTGGACACCATGAAATCAAATCTTCTGTGGCCCAACATGGCTCTTCCTCGATGGCATTCCTCACCTGCAGTGGAAGTCCTTGAGGCTCCTTGTTTTTGAAAGAAATAAGAGAAGCAGCATAGGTCAAGTTTTCCCCTCAGTACTGCCTCCTCAGTTATTATGCCTCCTTTCTCCTAAAGACACAGCAATGCCCGTAAGTATCCACTGATATTTATACCCTTGGACTCCTCAAATGCAGGGGTATATTGCCCTCTTGCAGACAAAAGTTTTGCAGAATTCTTACACCAGAATTGTATGGGAGGGAGGTTAGTTCACACATCTCTGAGCTACTATTTTAGGTTTTCAGCAGACTCAGGAAGGCACTTTGACAGTTACATTCAGTACATTTTTTTAACCTTCATTTAGTACATTTTTTTAACCTTCATTTAGACACCATATATGCAAGAAGATTTCTATCTTTTTTGAATGAAAGTCATCATATGACACAAGGGATTTAAGCCCTTTATGACTTTTTCCAGGCTGGAACCACTGAGCAGAACCTTTTTTAATGTGCAGAGTAATGATCACTATCACTCTGTATCATTCAAACTCTAAACAGACTAAGATAATTGTTTAACTAGAAAATTAATTAAAAATACTGCTGCAATTTTAATGAAGGTATTGTTTTTTTAATATAAAAGCTAAATGTCAGAGTGTAACTAGTATGATGACTGTAGAGTTTCCACATTATAAATAAAATACTTGTGCTTTAGAACAAAAACTAGAACATGCTCCACATACTTCTTCAGTTGGTGCTTAGCATATCTGGAATATATTAAAAAGTCATATTCAGTTATAACTCAAACAACGCGCATGTCATGAAATACACATTCTTTGCACAGAGGGCTAATGCATAGTCAAAACGCAGAGTCCACTTTTTCAAAGGGACACAATCGCAGTGTGTGTGCCACTGAACCCAGCACAGAGACACGCCAAACTGTGTATTTGACTCCTACATTAGATGAAAATTCCTTCCCTGAATTCAACTTTCTTGTCTGAGTTGTCTTTCCAAACATTATCTTTAAAGAGTAAGAGTTGCTACCAGCACAGCTTGCTTTTTCTAGTCTGTTATGACAGCTTTACTCTACCTGAGGTTAATGACGTAAAACTGGAATGACAAAATTTCTGTAAATTAATGACAGTAAGAGTTTCCCTTGTTCACAGGCAGTTCATTCATACCCTTCCAAGTCAATGACAAAGATTCCATTGACTTTAGCAGTACCAGACCTCTACCCATATGAAACACAGGTTTTGACCCCATCTTTAAAATGCATATATATTCTTGCAGTTAAATATTTCTCCACAAAACTTTGGAAAATAGGCTGTATAAAACCACAGAAAATATCTGTATTTATCTCAGGGACAATTTCTTCATTTAGACACACAAAGGGACAGGAAGACTACAGGAATTTACTTATTTGAATGCGAAGATATTTGGCCTCAAGTTCTAATCACAGACAACATCTAAAAGGCAGTGAGACACCAATGTGATCAATCATACCTTGTTTATCTTCAGTGCATCCTGGGAACACAGATCAGCAACATGTTCCCCTTAGGACTTTATTCAGCTTCCTCTGAAAAACAATGGAAGATGCCCAGAGACTTCAGTGGTGAGCTTAATTTGGACATACGATTTCTGAGATGTAGCTGAGAAGTTAGTGCTTCATATTGGGTTTGTTTCTTAAATGAATATTCGTACCAAAATAAAAACTTGCTCCCATTGTATATCCGTTCAAGCTAAGTTCACCTTCAGTTTTCAGTCCTGGGAGTCTCTCTATACTCAATCAGAATAATTCACCTACTCATCGGTAAGATGCAGTAGAGAATAATTATCTAATTTTTATCAAAAAGGAAGGCTAAAGCTACTACAGACGGAAGTCAGGCATAAATATTTATTTGTTCCTTTCAACTCTTTTATTACTTCCTTGCTATTTAACAGCAAGTTTCCTTAACAAAGGGAGCAAGTAATAAAGTGCTTTTGTAATAACTGCAAACTTTTAACATTAAGTTGGCAGAAACAATCCATTTTTAATAACAGTCTGTCTTGGTTACCTTGTATTTTGACCCAAGGTGAAAGGTGAAGATTAAATCTCTTCCACCTTTCTGAATGCAGCTGCTGTGCACACAGGCTTTAATTGATGTGAGTCTTAGCTTTGTAACTCAAGACCATCTCCCGCCTGCAGCACTGAAAACGTGCGATTCAAGGCTCAGTTACTGCTGATAGCAGGTCCCTCTCAGCTGATGGTCTGGACAGGAGAATAAAGTCTTTGTCACTATCTATTCTCCATCAGGGTGACTTTTTTCTTTTTCATAACTCCAATATTCAGGTCAGGCCTATAATGGCAGCCTCTCGGCAAGAAACGACATAAAGTGAAACAAACTAAAAAATGCAACAAATAACCCATGGGTGAGCAAAGCTGCAATGCTGGAGCAGAGACCCACTTGACACTCACTAGGCAACGTCTGCGTGAGATTTTGTGGGGAGAGGCATTTGGACAGACATAGTTCCTTTTTCTTTCAATCCTGTTTTGTACCTGACTGAGTACAAGGTATTCCAAATCGGAAACAATTTCTTTGTTTTCTCCCCAACTACAGTGCAAGTACCTGTACATTCAGGAATTAAGTTGTTGGCCTTAGCATCATAGGCGGTCTGGTTAAGTTATTCTTCAGGATATTTAACCAGACCTTCAAGATCTAAAACCGTAGCCTCGACAGCTTGAACAATATTAGTACTCTGAGTACTGGCCTAAAAACTTCTCTGAAATCAGGGACCAAATCCAGACAATACATAAACCGACAAAACAAGTAAGATCCCTTGAGCCTTTTCTAAACTTACACTGCATTTACTGATTTCCAAGAGTATCTAAAAGCATCAGGAGCTAATCAAAACCGCTTTACAATTCTAACTTGAAATTGAATGAACAAGTAAAGACTTGCCGAACCGTGCTATGCAGTCTTTTCAGAGACTTAAGATATCGCCCTACATGAGGCTCTAGTCACAAAGCAGCATCTCCAACACATGGCAACCAAACGCACATGCTGAGTTTAGATGGAGGACCAGTATGTCATATATACATTGGACTTACTACTTCAAAACTAAAAGAAACGGATTTTTTCATGTATACTGACAATGATGAAAATTGTGCAAAAATATTCCCACAATACCACACTACCCTTTCATATACAAGACTATACTAAAGTTAACATGTATTATATATGCACGATCTAAACAATCTGCATTTTTTGCACTGGAAAAAGAAAGAATTAAAAAACAAACAAACAAAAAAACCCCAAAACCCAGAGCAGAACCAAAGAACAGCATGTGCTTCCAGCCTAGTTTTCTAAGTCATATCTTTCTGGCATGTCTACTTATATTTCAGAGGAACTTGGCTTCTATCACTTAGTGATTTTAATTCCAGCATTTGGCAAAATTTCATTTTCTAATCGCTGGCTGAGTTCAGAGGTCCAAATTACCAAAGTGAAGATTTTTCCCCACCGCCTGCCAGGGCCAGGTGATAGGAGCGAGTCTGTTCTGGGGTTTCCAGAACACCCAACCGTCTGTGTAACTAGATAGCATTGCATCTAAAGGCTAGCGCAGTATAAACTATGCTTGAGGTAGGGAGACATTTCTGATGAGTCTCAAAGCACTCCAGTAATCCCCTGAGACTCCAGACGCTTTCACACAGCAGCATTATTGGAGGATCATCAAGTGCTATGGGGCTTAGCGCAGGCAGTTGAGAGAGGATTTTTTTTTCCCCACCCCGAATAGAACATTTTAACGTGGGAATTACAGTCCTTTTAAGATAAATCACACTCAGATTATGCCTTATAATTCAGCATCTCGAGAGAGCAAAAAATTAAAACTGAACTTCACACCTCTGACAGTTAAAACTCATGAGACAAGAAAACGAAGATGCCTAAGGATGCTGAACATTTGCTGAACACTGCTGGATTCAGCAACATTTTTAAGGGCTCTAGGTAATTAGCTTGGTCATTCACTTTGTTAATACTTCTGTCTTTTTTGAACAGTGGCAGGAGCCACATCGCTGAGGAACCTGAAGGACCCTGGAGCAAGGCCTGCGCAACAGTGACAGCAAGCATTTGTAAAACTTCATTCTTGTGCAGCTGGTAGGTACATATCAGCACCAGCTTGCAGGCACAGCTGGAACCTGGCTTCTCCCTGCTGTCCACTGCTAGTTAGATGATCATAATTATGACATCAAAGTTACCACTTCAGAGAAAATATTCTTTGGTTTTTCAGAGGCTGTGGCACTTTGTGCACTACAATTATCTCCATAGCCTCCTCAGAACTAATTGTCAATCGATACCTGATTAAATATGGCCACGGATTTTTTTTTAATTTTTTTTTTTCAAAAGGAAGAAAAATATCTTTCTAAGGGACTCTCAGAAGAGTATCTTATATGAAATGTAACTTACTGTATGTGCTGATTCCAAACGACTTGCTAATTAAGCACCAGGTCATCTGTTAATAGAAGTAATTACAGAGGGTTCAAGAGACCTTGAATCATATTATTATTCGCAGCCTGAAATCTGCTATCCTGGCTACGTTGTGCAATTGATGATGTACTGTAACTTGGTCTAGAGAGGCTAGAGATGGAGGTGGAGTGGAAAACTTAGCATCACTAACCTAGTCCTAAGTTATCACTTGAGTCATTATTGCATTATCTAGTATCTGAATAAAAGAAAGAGGAGAAGGAAAAAATAAAATAACTAGAAGTAGCTCCTATTTTAATACAAAAGCTAATTCGGGAAACAGGCTTAGGGTGCAGGGGTGTTAATACTTTATCGTGCTGAACTCAGGGCCAAAAGACAGCCAGTTACAAAGAAGTATAACTTCCTATGTACTTATAGGGTATAATATAGTCCACCTGTCAGAGCAGTTTAGCATTTAAAGCCGCAACCCTCTATGGTGCTGTTATGTGGCACAAACTAGCTTTATTCAGATCAAAAACTCTTTTTCCCTTCTCTTTTCCTGGAGATGTAATATGCTACAGGACAAGATTTAGCTCACAAGAGTCCTAAGTGATTGTGGTGTGGAAAATCTGAAAGAATCAACTCACTCCTTTCTCTCGTATTTCTTACACCAAAAGGGTCAGCCTCTTGTTTACTCTTTAATTCAACATAGGGCATTAATGTTTAGGGAGAAAAAAATTCTTGAGAAAAAAAAATTGACCCATCAGCTTTTTACCACAACAATGTTGAATGAAATAGGGGGGGTGGGGTGTATTTTTACCATTCTAATTGTACTAACTGCAGTAAATTGAGCCTCATTTGAGTTTCCATGGACTTGCTCTATTCCATTTCTCTTGATAAGGATCCAGCAAGGTCTTCCATCAGTTTGTATATATGCACTATATGTTACTGAAGAGCAAAATCCTATACAACTTAAACATAACTTTCTCATACCTGCCCCTACATCTGTTCATTTGGCTGAGAACACTTGAATTGTTCTTGTAGTGTAGATGATTTCAAGCAATCCGCATCACTTGTAAATACCAAGAGCTAAGGCTGTACCAAAACACTGGTATAATGAGACAGCAGTTTTGAAAATGTTGTTGTCCTTTCCAGACTTCTAAGCCCCTTCTCTAAAATAAGAATAAGTTTGCTTAATTGCTTATACACAAGAAGGAAAAGCACTGCTGGCCAGGTACTCTTAAACAGCTTACTACCCTTAGCAGGAGCATTTCTCAGAACAGCAGACCATACCACCACCTAGTCATGTGTGTTGTACACAGCTTGCAAACTGAAGTATTTGGACCTTGCTGTTCATACATGCTAGATTTGTAACAGCAAGAACAGGAGACACTGGGGGAAGGAGAAGGCGGGGGGGGGGGGAGAAAGAGGTACAGTACCATCTACTCAGTTACTTCACTATACCGGCTGGTACAGTCTGGTTTACAGGCCCTACAGAAGAGGAGACTTCTCTCTTTAGACTTGAGCAATAAATAGGATGATAAAGACATTTTGGACAGAGACTTTGAACAAGGTGACGTGAAGGCAAGTGTGGAAGAAGTTGCCAAGGGGAAGGTTAATTATGCAGCTCAGGGAGTTGTTATTAGGTTTGATAGGCTAAGAAGAATTTGAGGTCCTTCCAACTCATTAAACAATGTCTTCGAAGGGGGCCTAATTGGATAAGATTTGAGATTAGTATTGAACGATCTTCTACTGGACCTTACTGCCTCACAGATCCTACAAAGGGTCAAAAGGACTCAAAGGAAGACAACTGCAATTAAGAGTACTTACTAACGATCAGAATAGCACAAGTTAGACCATGAGGCCTGAGTGGGATTCACAGGTACCTAAGAAATAAAAATGTAAATTTGCCTTTATTTTGCAGATTCAAAGTTACTTGTGAGGCAGATAGAAACAATCTCATACCCTCTTTCCCAGGAACAATCATTGGTGAACAAAAAAGAGAGTAAATGTAAAGACCAGATGTTGTCTATAAACGTGGCTCTGTATGAAATAAAATCTGTCAGTTTAACCTAATAAAAAGCACTTCTCAGAATTTCTTAACCCTGAGATAAAACATGTGTGATACAGAATATGGAGATTTCCAGCCAATAAAGCATTAGTAAATTTCTGGTATATCAAATTAATCTGGCTACATAATTATTTACCATGCAATACAGTGTGAACTAAACTCTCTTTATTCATCTCCTGGGCCCAAGTCCCCAGATTAATTTAAATGCTTGTCTCTCAGTGGGAGTTGTCTGTTTAAAGTAGTTTTGATGGTCTGGGCTACAGCTCTCAGCTCTTCATTCACTTAAAAAATGTGGTGTGGCTGCTTTATGCAGAAAGGGACTTTGACCCAAAACAGCATCTTTGTAAGAGGATTAGAAAAATTCCATTCTTTTAATGACTGGCTAGATGTTTGCTCTCCTTACTTAATACTCTTTGTCTGTTATTCTTAATTATCAGCATAAATGCTTTAAACCAATGTTGTAAGTAATCTGTCATTTCATCCAAGGTTTTGTTGAATGGCTCTTTTGAAATGATCTGATTATTGATTTCTTTAGGAGACCATTCAGCTAAATTCCCATGCCTGCCTGTATAATGGCACCTCTGCCGCTTCTGGGAGGTTCCACTAAGACCCATGGTGCCGAGTTTACCTTAGCACTGGCCCGGGCAAACCAGGAGCTTCACTGGAGGGGGAAGATGTGCTTAGGACTGCCAGAAAAGACTGGCACAAAACCCATTTTCTAATGTCATTAACATTACCTAGCAATTTGTGCCACAATTTTTTTGTTCCAAGCAACAGTATTTTCATAGCGCCCTGATAAAGATGGAAACTTTTTTCCCCAAAATCTTGTACACCAATTAGCTCCCTGGATCCTAAGTAATTTAAAACTAGGCTTTCTGTTTACATGCCTACAGATGGACATCAGCACCTATCACAGCTCCTTAAAAATCCTGGCTGAGGACCAAATTTCACCCCACTACTATAGTCCTATGTTACAGGATAGCGTGTGATAACAGGCCTTTTAAAACAGCCAAGATGTATTTTGTAGTTTAGAAAATGACTCTGAGGAACCATTTGTCAGTTTAATGAAAATCTGAAGCTACAGGTTTACATAATAGAATTAATTGTAATGGCTCTGCTGGAATGATTTCTTTCAGACGGGTTATTTGAAGGATTGAAAGAGGGATTTCACAGCTGAAAGAAAGAAAGGATTTATCCTAAGACCCATGTAAGCAAAACACGTTTAAATTTCATAATACAGTGCCTTTGACTCTGTGGGACTATTGTTTTCACATGTCTTGAGATGTAGGAGATACTTCTATTCACAAACCTATTCAAGAATATCTTGAAAGAATTTGGTGCTCTCCTAATGCAGGTGTTCATCACCCACAGATGGCAAAGGAGTGAGTGTATTCACTTATTAAAATGTGACCTTATAGAGTTACAAGGAGTTACACGGGGTTGTGTAACATCCCTGCCAAGATGGAGTTATAGAGTGAACAGAAAACCTATTTCTAACACAGAGGAAAGATTCAGGCCTCGAACAGGTGAGATGGATGGAAAAATTATTAAAAATTATATAGCTCAGAGTGACAACATGGTCACCCAGGAAGCTGCAGGGAATCATCAGCCTCTCAATTCAAAACATCATTTCACAACAGGGGTGGTGACCTTATGGAGAAAATAAGTCTTGATAATCCCACATGCAAGTTTGCTGTTGAGGTCCTGAAACAGCATCATTATTAGCAGTACCTTGCACCCTTCATTGCTCAATATTAACTTCTGAGCACATTATGTGTGTACGTGCCGGGAGGGGGGCTGTACAATACTTTGGGTTGGGGCTCCCCCTACCCACATGATCATTCCTCTTCAGTCTTTCTCTGCACAGTTGGAATGATTTTGTCAGCTATTTGGCAGGGAACAAAAATATTTTGTATTCTGACCATTTTACCCCAGCAGCCATCCCAGCACATCCCAGTATCAGGGCCATGTTAACAGCAGGCCGCAGAAAGTGTTTCAGCTAAACATTGTGATGAAGTAGCAAAACACACGAGTTGGATTCCATATGGCTCCTGCTCTCACCGGTGACTTCTTGGCCAGTAAGCTGTGCTCGTGACTGGAGAGTGGCACTTAACAGACAGGAACAAATTACATGGCCACAGATGCAACAGCACATCTGATGCACTGAGAAAAGGAGCAGGTGGGATGAAGGTCCCAAAGCTCTGACCAAAATTGCAACAAATAAACAGCAACAGTAGATAGAGTGACATGTGTAAAGGGCGAGAGGCAGCACAGTTTGACATCTTTGCCATAAGGGCTAGCTGGGCCAACTGACAGCTCATATCCTTCCTTCTCACAGCTGCAGTTACCATATTGTACCCATTCTTTCCCTAAAATACTGCTGAGTATTCAATATGCAAACACTGCCATTTGATATCATGGTAAGAAGTACTTTTTAGCGCATGGACTACATAGGATATTTAAACACAAATTCTGATATTGTTATGGGACTAACTCCCCCAGGAGTTTGAAACCTCCTCCATCTTACATAGATTTTTATTCAACTATGCAAATATATTTTCCAGGATGTGCAGTTGTTACTCTGTGTCCTGTTGTAATGCAAGTGCCAATGTGTAAAGTGAGGTTTACTTTCCTTCTGCTACTTAGGCTACAATTTTCGGGGCGGGGGGGAACGGGGACACACACGGACGGACGGACGACGACACACGGACACGCGACACGGGGACACAACGACGTGGGGCGGGGAAGGGAAGGTTAAACCACATTTCTGAACTAGAAGCCTAAAGTGTTATTATGCTCATAGCAACACTAGAACTATAAGAAATGTAGCCATCTCCACTGTATGATTTAAAATAAAAACATAATTATCATTGTCTTCTGGTAACTAGGTAGATAATTATGCATTGCATTTGTGCCACTTGTAATTCTACACAATTTGTTCCAAATCTGTTATTTGACAAGTGTAGGAAAGCAGAACCAGTGGCTGGTATTTCAGGGAGTGTCTTGGGAACTGCCATAAGGTAAATAGATGTTAGTGAATCCCTAGCCCCAAAGGCCAAACTACAGAAGCTGAGCAGTGTTAAATACAGCATACTTGCCAACCTGCGAGCCACCTGCAACTTCTTCTCACTGAAGCAAACAGCAGCGCTCAGCAAACCTCAGCTGCATATAAAGTATATTTATGTCCAACCTGTTTTCCCAGAAGGGTACAAAAAAATGATTTGAAGTAGCATAACAATAAAGCAACGATAATAATAAGACATTATCCTCCTTAGCATGGTTCTGCAGCTAGGGAGTGCATTTTTGATTCAGCTACCTTCTATAGGAAAAAAAGGTTGCCCCTTAGATTACAATTTACCCTGTATTACTTTGTTTATAACATTTCTCCACCCTCCATGCCACCCAGAGCGAAAGAGAGTTCATGACACTTTTGATGTGTATTTTACAAAGAGTGCATTTTAAATAAGCTGGGGAGGTTAACTCAAGATCCTTTAATCCCAGCATATATCTTTGTTAAGGAAACATAGACCAAACCATTAAAAACCCCAGCTAGAAAGCAGGTTTGAGTAAATCCCTCACCCTGAAAAAGCCCTCTCAGACCAAATTCAGTGATACACATTCAGATTCTTTCTGCAAATAAATAAACTCGGCGGCTGCCGAGGGGAGCATGCCCCCCTCAGCAGGAGCTGTGGCTCCTCTCCCCCGGCAGCAGTCTGCCATAGCAGAAAAGGATGCCATGCCATGCCCTCGCGGATTTGCTGAGCCTCGTGGGTGCCTTGGGTGACCGCCCGCCTTCCTTCTGCCTCCGGCACGCTCCCAGTGTGCTGCCGTGCAGAGGAGGGCATGAGATCTGGAAGGCAGCAGGAGTGGAGCATCCCCTCCCCATCAGGCAGCTGCCAGGGGAGCTTGCAAAGATACACAAGTATCTTTGATCGAGGTTGACTGAAACTAATTAGCCCTATCCCTCATCCCTGTTTCTTTGTAATATAATGTTTTTTCACTTAGTTAAAGGGCATCAATATTTATGTGTGTAAGTAGGCGCTGCCCCAGTTGACCTGAGTTGGTGTCGACCCTCAGCCCTCAAAAAACAACCCATTTTGTTTACAAATGACCTCCCTTACCTTCACTGACAGGTAAATGTATGTCTTCTATTCATGAAGTGAAAAGGAGTGGGCTAATGGGCTGTCATATCCTGGCACTGTTGTATCTGTGCCTGAAGGAGTTTTAGAGCCACCAAACGGTCCAGTCCAGTTAAAATGCTCCCTCAGACACTTAGAAACCTCAGTATTTTCTCCCATATTTGCTGACAGTTTTAGAGCTGTCAGTCCCAGGGAAGAGCAGGGCATAACTGCACAGCAAGCTGAAATCTTTTGAGTCTCCAATTTAGTTACTCTGCAATGTTTCTTTTTTGTAGAGCAAAGTACCATAAAGACTGAAACCGGTAGCAGACAATGTCTGTGGACAAGCACCTGCTTATACAAAAGACCATGTAAACTTAAGTTTAGCTCTGGAAAAGAGGAGTGTTTTCTTTGATTGCCAAAAAACAAAAGCAAACTGGATTGGGGGCAGTAGAGAAGAGAGACTTTTATTTTTAAACTAAAAACTAAAACATTTCAGCAAAAATATCAGCTTACTCATAGAAATGTTTGTTTTCCATAAGAAGATCCAAAACCAGTTTTACTATCCTTGGTTTGTGATTTTTTTCCCCCTCACATGGGCTTGCTCATTTTTCTCTGAACTACAGTGAAAAGACATGTCAGTTAAAGTAAATACAAGTCACAACCCAAAACTGAATCTAGTGATCCAGCACAACCAAACTAACATCTCATAAAAAGGTTTTTCAGTCTCTATTAAAAAGAACATTTTTAAAGCAATGACATTTCTTTCATGTTCTTTTATGTCAACCTGAAAAATCCAGTATTGGAGAAAGCAGTAAATATCTTCAGCAGTATATAAAATAAGATAAAATAGCTGGTAGAGGAATTTATCAACCTTTTGAATGTTTTTGGAAAATGGGTTAAGCTGAAGTAAATTGCAGTCTCCACAGGCTAAAAAACTTGAATTCCTAGAAATATTTGCATGCCTATAGGTGAGTCCTTATCCTCTGCTCTGGCTTTGGTAATTTTCCCCACTGCAAATGACATGCTGTCAAGATAAGATAATAAATTTTCAAGATAGCTTTTTGTGAATTGCTGATTCAATCTTTGATTAATTAAAGTGTTTTAAAAATCCAATTTATATTTTACTGGAAATTGGCTTGGTCTTTTTACATTTTGTTTCTCCTGAGAAGTGTCACTGGTTTGCTGTGACTTATTTTTTGTATCAGGACACAATTGCTAATGAGTTTTGCTTTCCAGTAACTTTGCATTATCGTTATTTTATGTTTTTCCAGAACTGATGGAAAGTGTTTACAGTAAAGAAATACTACCCACTTAAAGTTGTTTTTTCTGACTGGAAGTTGTGCACCTCCTCGTGTTACACACAGCCCTTAAGATTAGCAAGGGCCAGGCTCCTTGCAGAGCCAGGAAACCCAGGAGAAGTGCAGGGTGACGATTCCCGGCACGTTGCCCTCCTGCCAGGTGCGCAGCGGGTGAAAAGGCCACGATAACTTTCTCAAGGTTGCAGATTACTCGCTGCCGTTTGCCAGAAGCATTTACCACCGGCATCACAGTTCCTCCTGTAAGCTGAATTAACCTGCCTCCAACGCAGCTTACGGGAAGGGGTCGGATACACCAAGCACCAGAAATATACAGTGGGGCAGAGGACTTCAGTTCCAAAATGCAGAAAATGCAAGATAGACCCCAAAAGCTTCAGCTAAAACAGGGCCTTTCACCCCCGCTTCTCAGTCCCTGCTCAGCCCATGGCAGAACATATTCTTGGGGAAAAGCAAGTAAAAACAAACAAACAAAAGCCCCAGGAAGCCTTATTTAGAGAGCTGCTCTTCCCTGCTACCAAACAACCGGTTTTAGGAACAGAGCACAGTGGAGAAGCTAAGTTTAAGGGTTTTTGGACCCACATCTGATACAGCTGGAGGACCCCTGGGCTGAGCCATATAGAGCAGGATAGGTCCAGGGAGGAGAAGCAGCAGAAGCAGGGAATGGAGTACGTCGTTTTGATACTACCATGATTTTTGACAACCACTTCTACCAAACTGGACTGAATTTCCTCTGATATAGCACTGCTGGAAGGATGGCTCTCTGAGATGCTGGGATGGCTTAAAAAGACTGAAACAAAAATGAAATTATCTGCATCTCCTGCAATAGCACCTGACTCTTTTCTGCATTTGCCGTCATGCCACAGTCTAGGCTCCAGATGTCCCTGGTCTGTTGACCTGTCCTGGGTCATATAGGTCCTATGTGCGTGGGACACCACTGTGTATAGGTCACCCAGCAACTGAGCAAATACTACTGGAAATGGGCCTTTGCAATATCTGACCAGAGCCACTCAATACCCGAATTATTGGATCAAATGTACATCCTATATCCAATGATAAAGAAACACCCCCTAGATTTCAGATAATAGCTGTGGTTCCATAAGCCGCCTTTCGTAGGAAATAAAGGTTCCCAAAAGTCAAATACCCAAGACTATAAACCAAAGTTTTCAAATGAGCACTTACCAGGAGCATTTGCTTTTCTTCAATATTAGTGTGCCTCCACTTTCAACTGGAAGGCTGTGTGTGGCCTTCATCTAAGCTCTGCTTTTAGAGATGCAAATAGAATTTTAAATATTTGTTAGTTAATGGTCCCCACTGTCTTTTTAAAATAAAAATACACATCTCAACTTTGGAAAAATGACAAATTCATGTTTGCATCAACGATTTTCCTCACCACTCCCCCCATTCCAATCCTTCAAGGAATATTGTCTAAATACTCTCCAAGGATTTTTCCTGCTCCTGGCATGCATATGAATCTCCTATTAGTGTCAGTAAGAGTTATGTCTGCATATTGCAAGAAGAATAGATACCTAAATAATTCATTAGATTCTACACATAAGTATGTTTTCCTTGATGAACAGTTACTATCAACATTCGTGGAAAGGTCCATTTCTAAACATTTTTAGAAACTAACCAACTGTTTCAGTTATTAAGACTCTGCTTACAATGCAAGTGATTTAAACCAGAGAAATGTGGGCAGCATTGGTTCCCAAAGATTTCCTACAGCAGCATCAGTTACTGATGCTGACACAGAAAAAATACAGGGGAAAGGCAATCAATGGGGCTACATTTTGACTTGACTTAATTCATTAATATTTGAAAACAAGTAAGACTGGTTTGCCCCGGGGATTGGTAATAGGATACAAGCCTTTCACCTCTAGGTCAGCAGTTCAAAGCCAACTTTGGTCAGTACTGTCTGAAAGTCATTACTATCTATCCGAACACTCTTCAAGAGTATATGTAAAGTAAGTTGGTGGTCTCTGTTTATTTCCTAATGGCTAGGGCCCTGATTCAGCAAAGCTCTTAAGCATGCACTTAATGAGAAGCAGATGTTTAAATCCTTTTGAATTTGAACATCTGATTACAGTTAAGCACGTTCTTAACAGCCTCACCAGCACGGGCAGGCTGGAGCACACACTTAGCAAGCTTTGCTCAAATAAGAGCCTCAGTGTGCCGGCTTCTCAGTTGTTTGTGCACACACAGAAGGAGCAAGCAAAGCAGCCCGTTTCCCCTTCCCCCAAATAATATTACCCACATGCTGGCACTGTGCACTAATGATGGCACAGGCATAAGAACAAGACTATCAGCTGTAGAATAGTTCCCCTTTTCATTCACCCATATTAATGACACAAGGTGGGGAAAAAATGCTTGAACTGCCATTATTAAGCAGAATGTAAGGGTACAGAACTGTCTGGCCTCTCTTGCTCGACAGCCCAGCAGCTTTCCTGCGTGTGGAATGTGCTTTAAAAAGAACAGAATAGAAACGTGGCATTTGCACAGCCTTCCTGGCGCTTATTCATGCATGTGCTGTGCTAAAAATGTGTGCAAATATGAACCTAGTCTGGAAGAATGGAAGCCTCATAGCCCAGCTACATTCAGGATTTACCTATAGGTGAAACTCATTTCTTATAAGGCAAGGCATTGCGGGGGGGGAGTGAGTTATTTGGGAATTAAATGTTTTGAGTTCTTATTTGTACTTGAAAATCATTAGGACTGGCATATGGGTAGAAGTTTTTAAACACTGCTGTTGAAGCCATCATCTCTCCTGCTAGATTAAATACCTTCTAAGATTACCAATGGATCAGATTTTGTTTTGCTTCTTTTAAGCAGAATTGTATTCTGGGACTTCTCCATGGTGCCGCTGCTTATTTTCTTGCGTGATCAAGGTCAACTGCTGCGAAATTAAAGCTAGTGTTTCAAACCACAGCAGGCAGAGAAAACCACCATTTTAATACCATGACTGTGATGTTAGTAAGGCAAGTAGAATTTCATCAGTTACAAGTGCTACTCCCTGTCCCTAAAGACCTCTGCAATGATGTTAGCTGTACAACCCAGTAAGTCCTCTCACAAAGAAGCGATGGTCCCAATTTTATCGTGCTTCAGTTGAAATCAGTGGAGTGAATTATATCACGGAACTGAGATCAACATCTAGTGCAGCATTTGGTAAATCTTCTGGCAGGTTTTCGCTTGAATAACAAAGAGATAGCCAGCGATCAAATCGGTTCATAATGAAATGATCACACCCAATTTCCTGCAGCTTAAGCAATAGTTTTCCAAGTATCTAATCTCAGAAGATTTCTATCTCATGGAATTTTGGATAAGGTTTTGATAAACATCCTTTACCAAAATGAATGAAACCACTGACTTCTATTAAATTTACCCATTGCTAGTGGAAAATCAACCTAAAAAGTCATCATTAATCAAATGTTTGGCATGACTAAGAACTCCTCAGCCTGCAGGAATTCTCAGCAAACACTTCCTAGAGCGCGAGTGTTTGCTCTCCCTTCTGGAACAAAGGTGGCTATTCCAGAAACTCTTTCCTCACTTGGTAACAGGGCGCTTCATGCTGATCCCAGTATTGGGACTGGTTAGTGCTTTGTTAAGGCTCTCCAAGACAAGCCCTGAACTTTCATGTTTCAAACGTTTAATCTACTTTTTTCTTTAATCATAAGGTACTTACAGTTTTGATTATGATGACTATATCATTATACAAACATGATAATATCAAACTCAATGATTTCAAAACAATTTACATTGGCTGTTTCTTTGTCTCAAATTCATAAGCTTTTATTTTTGCAGGCTGTGAATAACCGCTGACCTTCATCAGAGACTAACACGGCATTTAAGTAGAACGCAAATAGGTGTCTGCCATCCTGGCTGAGCTGGGAAACAAATAGCTATTCAGTCAAGTGACGCAATGGCTTATCCTTACATTTTGCACATTTCTGTGCAGTTTACTAGGAGAGCTCCATAACTTTGTGAAAGGAGCTCATGTTTATCTGGGATACTATTGCTGTGCTCTGAGGCCAGATCTCTGCTTCTGCTCCTTTATTCCGGGAACTTTTCTTTTTTATTAGTCATAATAGCCACTGGAAATTACAAGTGCCACCAAGACACACTGATGATAAATAAAGGTTTGGAGTTGCCTTTCCTTTCCCTCCCCCATTTATCGAAGAGCTTTATCTATTATGACAGTAACCGCCAGGAGAACCAGCTTCATTCCAGTCCTCTAGTCTACATTCGACTTTGCTGAAAACAAAGAGGAGGTCCCAGTTCATTATTTAAAATGCTACGACTATAATTCAAAATAGAAACGAAAGCATAACAATAGGTGCTTAATAAAGGAAACACCTGCTTTTCATTTTCCTGTAGTGTTTAAATGAAGCAAATTAAATAACATAATTGAGGACAAACGTTTAAATCCAGTTTAGAAATTGGAGCTATGTTACACTACCTCAGACTGACAAGCAGGGTGAATGCATGTTTGATTCAATTTAACTTTTGGTCGTTCTTAATTGAGTTTAAGAACTTGAATGGAAAGTATGCTATTACCTGTTATGGTCACACGGCAGAAGTTATAGCGTCTCATTGCAAGTGTATCATACCAAGATGTTTTTATTACTCGCATGACACAACTCCCCCTTAGACTATATGCAGGACTTACCGGATAAGGTCTTCTGCTCAAAGGTCTGTGTGGCACAGTGCAGTGCTGCAGAAGACACTCAAGCAGACCGGGAGAGGTGTAGGCATGGTTTTGGCACACTGTTTGGCCTAACCAGCCATGCTGACAAATAGTATGCACTAGCTGGATTCACTAACACAGGCAAGCAGTTCCTGGCCCGCAAGCAGGCTACCTGAGAACAAGCTTAGTTTATCTACACAGCTCTATGTTGTGCCAGGTAGACAGCCTTCAGTAAGATGCAAGTAAGATCATTGCCTCAGGGAACTCCAGCATCCTTAAACACGATTGCCTAACAATGCCAAAATACCTCTGAGATCTGAGCTTTTAAAACATGAGTAAATAAAACAGATAAAGCCCGAGATGAAAATTCATTCATTCATCAGGAGATAGGAGGCTGAAGAAAGGAGCCACACTTCCTGACTTCCAAGCCAGTATGTGGCCCACTGGAGCAACTGAGCTCTGCTGGTATTTCCTCTGAATTACATCCAGCCCCTGCCCCAAAAGCTGGTCACTAGGCTGGAGGTGGAGAGAAGTTGGTATACAGGAATCTCCTTAGCTTGTGGAGCAACACTGGGGCTCCTTCCACAGCTGGCCACAGCACTTCTGAAACTACAGCAGTGATGCCACAGCCATCAGTGAACTAACATGGCAATTAGACCACTCATTCCCCCAGCAGTTTGCCCCCACAAGCAATGAGTGGTCCTGCAGTCCCCATGGCCCTGGGCTTTATAATGTGGCAGGGGCAGAAGCCCTGCAGAGCTGGACACTGAGACCACTTCCTCAGCAAGGGAGGAGAAAGGGGCAGACTGAAGCACGACTCCGTGGATTTGTGCAAACCCCACAGAAGCCTCTTGCAAAATGCAGCTCGCAACACAATTCTCAGGGGTTGAATGCTGCACAGTGAAAAAGTTACACATTTATGAGCTAATCTTTTGCTGTTTGGTGATGTGGTTTTATGTTCTCCATGTTTTCCTTTCTGCTAAGTGGCGAGGGGGGAAGAAAAGCTACTTTTACTTCAGAGAGGTGCATTTTTCATGCTTATGAGGGGATACCCCAAACTGGCAAATTACCAGCCAAAAAAAAAAGATTATGTACATCAGTAGTTCTTCTCCCCCTTCCTCATAAAATTTGGACCATTTTCAAACTTATAATGAAATGTGGAAAAGATTTAATTGTGAGCAGTTTTGCCTTTCATTAGGAATATCTTGCATGACATTAGCTGGGAATAACCCAGATCTGTGTGTTTTTCTTGGAAGCCCAAAGTTCATTTAGTACAAACCTCCGAAGACAACACCTGTGCACACTTCCACCTCACTCCTTTCTTTTGATTTCCTCCAGAAGTCTCCAGACCCCAAATTCTTATGTTGGATGTTTTCAGCAGGGTTTCTGGGACTTGCTTAGAGAGGGACTCCCCTGTAGGGAGTCTTTTTGGGATCTGTGGAAGGTCGGCTGGCATGCAGGGACCCCAGAGAAAGTGTTAAAAAAACATCCAGCCAATGTTGCAAGGACAGAATTGTTACCTGATAAGGACCCATTTTGTTAAGCAGGAGAGTGCTTATGAAAAAGATACTTTCTATGCAAGTTTTCTATTTGAACACTTAAGTACTTTAACCAACAATATTTTACAAACAGGCTCTTATAATTTACGCTGACAGCCAGGGTTTGGAAAGAAATTTCTCTTTCATCTGCTTCTGCCAGTCTTCCAAGTCATATCTGCAACAGAGCATGGGGAAAACATATATTTCTAAAAGTTTTATTTCAAAGCTCTTGCATTTCCCCTGCCTGTTGGATCACCTTTACTAATAAAACAGACTGGATGCACAATGACTATCAGTACTGAGAGTCAGACTGTTACCATACATGCCCATAAACATCAATTTTTCTGTCATTTGAGTGTAACAGCAAAGAATGGTAACTCCATTAAATAAAAGGAATGAAACCCTAAAAAACCCCAATGAAAACACAGCATTATATTTCATTCTCTAGGTTCTCAGAAATCAACAACTTACTTTAATACATTAACAAATTCAAAGAATCATGCCAGGCTCACTTTATGTTCAACATTATCAGAAATGTCTACATAGACCAGCTCTAGGGCTAGAATCAGCTCAAGGGATATAAGAAGGTATGATTACACAAGATTTTCAATTCAACTTTGAAAATTCAATAGAGACCTGATCCAAAGCCTACTGAAGTAAATGGAAAAAATAGTCTTATATCTTAGTTTAGACATATTCAGTTTGGATACAGTTCAGAGAAGTGCTCATACTTGGCAGCTGATGTAAACTAAACATATTAACCTATCATTAGGAAAAAAAAGGTGCCAGAATAGATCTATATATGGATAAATCTAGGAAGTATTGTTATATAGCCTGTCTAGCCATTCCAGGATTCCAACACTTTAACAAACAGGTAAAACAAACTTTTGGTCGATTTATTCATGCGGAGCTTTTACAGTGGCAATTAAAGTCTGAATGAAGATCTGATCCTACCCTTTTTTCAATTATTACCACAGATAAATGCAAGTCTGCAAATAAGTAATGACTTTTGTGAAATTAGTGAGGTTACACATAGTGCTGCTCCCAACACTATTTTTTTTTTTATTAATTGCTATTCCATGACATTTTTGTTCTGTTTGTAAAGGAACAAAGAATTTATCACATTAATGAGATAAAACTCCGTTAAATCATTTGTAGCTTACTTGAATATTTGTATTTTAATGGCAAAGTATAACAGAAAAATGACTCTTAAACCTTAGCACAGTATTGATTGCTAATTAGTTTACCATTATGACTGGAATGCTTTCTAGCATTCTAAGTCAGTTTTAATCCATATAAACAGCCAAGGAATGCTCTATCTCAAAACATGTAATTATGGGGGATTATATTACACCTCCAGCATTTTGGCACAAGCTTGCAATGGCAAAAGATAAAAAGTAATACCAGTTTTCTTGTGATTTCATACAAACAGAAAAAAAAAAGGCTCATTACCAGCACATTCACTGTTTAGTGGTTCACTTTTTTTTTTTTTAAGATTCAGAGATACAGACTTTATGTCACACACAAAATTTTTCTTCTACATTCTCCTTTGCTCGTGTCACTCCTAAAATAGAGGACATAGCAGAGCTAGTATTTATTCTCAAAATTTCCAAGAGAATTCCTGTACATCACTACCATACGCACGACTCTTATTTACAATAAGGTTACAGTTAAAAAGAAAACCCAAACAAACCAACAACAAAGAACTTTGTTTTTGCCAAGAATTAAGTGGTTATGTGCATTGTTTGCTGGCTAAATGACAGCAGATTTAAGTACTAGTCATGCTTACAAGTGCCATAGTTCTTTTAGACAGAGCTCAATTTAAATTGAAGAAGCTAGCTCATGGGCATTCACCTTCCTTTTGAAGAGAAACAACTGTCTGAAGCATTTATCGTAAGGGATCTCAGCCACAGAGGTATAAACAGGCAGGAGACTAACTTCATTTTCCTTTCTCGGGAGAATTTACTGGCTTGAGACAGAGAGATCGCCTCAAATATCTGAAATTTTTGGGCCCTGGGCAACTCTCTACCTTCTGCTGAGCCTTTTTCAGTGAGGGCAGGTGGCCACAGCGAGGACCCTGAAGAAGAAGAATGAGACGGGGCAGAGAGACTGGACACTGGGGGACAGCAGGAAGAACTTCCCCTCCCTTTTGTCCTACAGCCATTCAACCCGCTTCTTTGTTTTAAGATTTGTAACAATGCAATTTCCCTTCGATGCAAGCCCTGGATTTGCCTAAGCAGACGGTGAATCCAGGAGTTAATGACCCCGCTGACAGACAATCTGCGCAGCTCCTTCCTTGCCCCAGTGGCTGCCTTGAGCTCCCAGCTGTGCCCCACAGCACTCAGTGCTTTGCCTTTATACAGAGGAGGTAGGCGGCCTGTCACCATCTCCCACCGGCCCAGCACTCACATTATTTCTTTATTCTGTTTCATGCCTGGGCTTTTTCAGAGTTGTTCTCGCTTTTCCCAAAAAAGCAACAATTCCATTTTCTAAGAGACATAGGCCTAGTCCACATCGGTACCAACAGGCTCTGCTGTCCTTTGATGGCTGCTGCCTGCTCCTGTGGGCCCCACAGCAGTGTCCCCTCACTTCTCACTTCCATTCCTGGCTGCCTTTGGACCTTCTTGAAACTAAGCGTTAAACTTAATTGCCCTTCTCCCCAGCCAGCCCTCAGGCTTCTCATTGAGTCTACCAGCAAAAGCCTCAGTTTTCAGCATGCACAACTGGATCAAGGTTTTTCAACAGGCCCCTCTTTCTTTTCAAGCCCTTTAGAAGGGGCACACTTGATGAGATATGTCAATATTTTGCAATAAACGGATACAGTCACCTTTTCCTACGACTTGACCAGTGAACGAGCTGAGCTATTCTGAATTTTAGCCCCTGTTCTCTCCTTTTCACTTTAACCAAAGCCATGGAAAAACTTCCAGACTGATGGCTTGAAATACAGATTTCTGGTGGAGATGTTTTTAAATCCAGGTCTTTTGCACTTTGGCAATGCATTGTCATTTTCACTTAATTTTCCTGACAACCTGCCAATAAAGCCAAAAGTCTGTTTAGCAAAAGCGCACCTTTCTCATGCGAAGAAGTGACATCTGCTGTTCTAAAGATAACTTGTTATTTCTCACGGAAACAAGATATTAAATATCCAAATCTTGTTTGTTGTCATTAAAACCTGGGAAAATAACAATAAGCTCACTTATTTGGAAAAAACAGTTTGTTTTTGAAGCGCATGCTTTAAGAAATATAAGATCCTGCCCTCTCTGCTCTGCTTGTCACAGAAGTTTTGATTTTGAATTTTTAAGTAATTCCAGTGTTAAACATGTTAAATTTGATTCCAAGTTTAAGAAAGTTCCTTTATTCCGTGAGTCATTCAGCTTCTCTCTTGAAAGGAGCTTTACTGATTTCAAATTTTTCTGTTTCGTAAACAGACCCATCATTTTTCTGTTGAAAATCATCACCTCACAAATGGATCATGCAAGGACTACCTTCCAGCTGACTCATATCCCAAGATAAAAATTACAATGGTTTAGGTGATTTTTTTTTAAATCCATTAAGTTAAACCAGAGAAAAATCCTTACAATCTAAATCAGTGGAGATTTAGTGCAAGTCTGTGAATTTAGTTGGAACATATTTTTTTAAAGCATTTGAACAGATTAAATGTCTTAATATCAACAAACCTTTAATGTCACTTAAGTCCTGAAAATAGGGTTTATTTGTCTTATGGATGAATAAAGCTCTCTCCCAAGCACTGGATTTCATTCTTTGTCAAACCAGTGTCTTATGCTGTACTGAGTGGATAACAAGGCATGCATTTAATACATAAAAATCAGAGTCATGAGACACTGAAAGTTAATTATAATGTAGCAGAGTTTAAGGGTCAGGATTAACGGGCTAGGATTACTTGTCAGTAGGAGTAAAAAGACCAGGGAAGAAGAGGTCCATCATAGTAAGGTAATAAAAGGGCATTAAAAGGACATCTGTGGAGACTATGCTTCCTCTTTTTTTTTTTTTTTTTTTTTTTTTTTACACAATGAAAAATCCGATTCTAAAAATTGGTTCCCGGTATCTAAAATCAGAAAACGTTATATGATTTTTGAACTTCAAACTTTGTGTTCTTTAACTTAAAAGCTTCAACTTTGTATACTTTTCTTTTTCTGGCATTGGTGAAGCACACTTTCCCTCTCATATTAGTTCCATTCCAGCCTTGTGCTATGAAAGGAAAAACTTTATGGAAAGAACATAGTGCCTTGATTGTCCATATATACTACAAATGAAAAAACTGGAACAAGCTGAGCAGCACTTAGGAGTAGATATGAACTAAATACATGTTACAAAGAGAAACAGACTATACCAACTACAGTCTGAAGTGACATATCATTTTCAGATATATTCCATTTCCATGCCGCCTTAGTGGCATTTATCATATGAATTGCTAAAAATTAGATTTTGCCAGCAAAGAAAAAACTTCACAAGAAAGGTATTTATCTTGGCTTATCCAGAAACCTTCAGCTGTTTGTATTCAGGGAGTAGAACTATTTAACATGGGCCTGGTCCTCGAGACTGTCCTCAGTTTTATATTCACTCCCTACTCCGGAAAACTTTCCAGTTGACTTCAGTGGATACTTTTGCTGAATTTTAAATTTAACTGAGAGCCAGTGCTGAAAACTCTTCTGCACATAATTACTGTTAGTAATCAACCTCCTTAAAATCAATGAGACTATTTACTTTTGTTGTCTTAACTTTTCTTTGTAACCTTGAACAAAGTTATTAACCATGAAGTCAAGAGCCTTTGACAATTCATCAGAGGGAAAATATATCCTTCAAAAATCTTCAAAGACAATTAAAAATCCTAACAAACAAACAAACAAACAAACCCACAAACAAAAAAACACAACTTTTTTTCTTCTCCACCCCCAAGACAAATAAAGGAAATGTAACTGGCTATGCACTGGCTACTTAAAATAGCTGTCATGGTATCTTTGAGATACACAGGACCAATGGCAGCCTTAAGAAATAACCCTTCCTTGCATACACGAGATATGCAGAATTTCTGTGATTTGTTGCAATTTCATCAACCTATTCTCTAAAGTGCACATATGCTGCTATTCCTAGCCTTTGTGGTTAGATTGCCACTAGCCAAGTTTCCAAAATAAAATATGAAGTTCCTACAACAGACAAAATCATCCAGTAACATAGCGCAGTATAGTTAGAGATTAAACTCAGTTTAAAGTCAGTAAATAAAATAGTACATTGTTTATTAGTTACAGGACGGGTGAAGTCAAGACCAGGAGGTGGGTAGGATCAGCACACTGCTGCCAGACACCGTTAAGTTAGCATGCAGCACTAAGTAGGACAACAGCAATTGAAATCAAAGGTTCACAAATTGGCAGGACACATTCTTTTGTTGCACAGAGTCACTGGTTTTCGAAGGGCGAAATCCAAGCCGTGTTGAACTCACCAGGAAAAGTCTCTGTGAGCCAGGACTTCACCTTAATAGAAAGTAATTAACCTCACTACTCCTGCCAAGAGTTTGGGTCTGTGGGCACCAACCCATTAAGCCATGAAACTTGCCTATGCTACAAGAGCAGCCGTTGCAAAAATGTGCAGAGCACAGCAGGAAGAAAGGTTGCCTTGGTGATGTTTGGACACTGTGGTGTTTGCATGATTATATAGGAGAGCGCCTCCTTTTCCAAGCCAGTATCAATGATAATCAGCAGTGATGTGAAAAGAGATGATGAAAAATTACAAGATGGCATTTTAAACATAGTTTTGGCAGTAGGCAAAATTCCCAGCTTCCAGGCAGCTTGCAACAGCTCTGTCTACAGTAAGGAAAGCAGCGCAACTCAGTGCCCTCGGATCTGAGTGTGGACTTGAAACGTGTGTCACAGTGTCACAACTGAGTCATTTAAAATGTCTACTGCCTATACCCAGACTGTCTGTAAGTTTTAGGTAGAGTCTAAATCGGGATGACTTCAGGGAAAGCTTTAGTTTAGAGCTGCCCGTATTTTAGGCACCCAGTTTCTCCCCTGCCCCTTACACCTATGTGCTTGCCTAACTGCACTCCTCCTGCCCTCTTTGACAGCTATGGCAGTGGTGGCTGAAGTAGGAGAAAGGAGCAATGACAAATTACATCTTAGCCTTAGCTGGTGGAAAAAACAGTAAAAGCTAACTTATCATATTGAACATTGTGTTTATTTCAAGATCATGTTTCTCTTTGCTAGGACAGCAGAGTAAGCTTTCAAACTTCATACGCATAAACCAGAGGTCTACTGGAACTGCGCCCACAGCGTCCACTGACAAAGATATCACTGAACGTTCCTATACACCATTACTCACTGTGAAGACTTCTTTGAACTGAGCCAGGCTAGACTAAGATGGGCAAGGAAATTCATTCTGGGAGGAGGAGCTTTTGACTCACATTAGCCTGGGAAAGACAGATATCATGCTGATTGAAAATGGTATATGTTCTCAAGCATGAAACAAGATGTTGCCTCCTCTGCCACTGAATGACATCTTCCAAAGGAGTAGTATGAAGCCTTTATTTGGATGGCTGGGTAGCAGTGGCATTTCAAAAAGATGGGTTTTTTACTTCTAACTTTACAGAAAACATCATCACTTCCTGTCAGATGAGTATCTGGCCACAGTGACCCAAATAAGTGTTGGTTACCATAATTGACTGTCTCTGCAGCTGAATGTGAACATCATGCATTTCCAGCTGCCAGAAAATGCCCTTGCTCCCTCCGCAGCAGAGACCACCACGTCTCCACCAGGCCCACGTGCACTGGCATTCATCCAGCTTCCTCATGTCAGTGCAACTATGCAGTGTTGCATTTCAGTGCAACCATCAGGCTCCTGTTTGTCTTAGGAACACACTTTGCTCAAGAGCACTATGAAATCTGAACTCCTGTGATACACACTGGATCGCAAAACCCAGGAGAAAGTACATAGAAACACTAGAGAAAGCATTTCTGACTCATTGAAATCGCTTTTCAAAAGAGTTTAGACAGCCAGGTTCTGGCCACTTGGAGGAGACTACAAAGATTTTTCCTTCCTTCCCCCCCATCACCCCCCCCTTAAATGTTTTACCACCAGAAAGGTAAACACCAACCAACCAAACTTAACCTTAAAAAAAAAAAAAAAAAATTACCAACTTTAAAAGAAAATCACCAATGAAATACTAAAAATCCACCCCAAACACCAACAAGTCCCTGCTCACCAGAATTTTAACACTGAGGACACTCATGTATGAAAATCTCAAAGGACTGCAGCAGGGGTTTTGTCAGTAAGGCAGACAAGATGTAAATATGTATAAGCATAGAGAGCAGATAGCAGTTAGAGTGCGGGCTTGGGTATGGTTCTGCAATCACAGTTACTGTTGTGAAAGCACAGATTTCTTTGGGTCCAGTATAAGGATGACACAGAATGTTCTCCAAAGTCAGTAACATCTAAGACTATATTGAAAGACCCGAGGTCAGCATCAGAGCCGTGTTATCAGCATTATCATGAATCTGTTTAACTCTTAAAAGTTTCCCCTACTTCAGAAAAATATCCCACAAAATATCCCACAAATCCTTTTCTCTGAAAAGGATTTGTGAAAGTGCTTTTATTCTTGTTCAAAAAGTATTTTGATGTTAGAATTCAGTGATTAGAAGTGATAAACTTTCATAACAGACTTTTTCTGGTTCAATAACAACAGATTATACAGTACATAGTCAAACGAACATTACTGAAATTGGCCTGATATTAGATACCCAGAGCGTATGTTTGCAGACTTGTTGGCCTCTGATTGTAAACAGGCTTGTCTTCCATTTTAACTACAGTTCATTTCCAGGGAGCAATTTCTACTGTTTTAAAACCAGTCTGTACATGTCGTACCTAAAAGCAAATGAAGAACATTTAGAGAAGGGAAGTAGCATTTCCAGAGAAAACAGCCATTTCAGCAGAAAACACTGCCTGACAGTAAATACTTCACTGTAAGCAGCCTAGCAGCAGAGCAGAGATGTTACACGGCACACTGGTGCACCTCAAAAAAAGTAACCTGATTGATAAAAATTAAATTAAGGATCTTATTTTCATTTGTGATTACAGGTAATATCAGAGACCGTAAATCCTTCTTGGTTCAAAAAAACTAAAAAGTCAAGAGGAGCTCTTACTAAGCTAGCAATACATAGCCCACAAATTTTCATGACTTTGAGATAACATAACAAAAATTATTCTAAATGATCTTTTTAAATGCCTTCTATAGGATTCTGCATGAACAGATAGTACCATCCTACTAATTTTTGTTGGGGCACTCCTGTCAGGCTTACAATATCCCAGTTCCACCTGTTTTATAACTTACTGACACTTCTTTTATCCATAACAAGGGTGCAACGCCTACCTGAGACTTGATCTGCTCACATCTTTCTTTGATGTTCCTCACTCTGCGCCAGGGGTCACAGTGCTGGCAGACACGCCATGGGGTATGAATGATTTAAAGCAACAGGTGAAAGTCTTTAAATGAGTGTATTTACCCCCACCTTTCAAGGACTCTGTATCAGCTATGCTTGATCGTATTCCATGAGTGTTCTCAGATGCACTTTCCATTGTGTTGCTGTTTAGTGGCACGGTCATATTTCATGTAAGTTAGCTATTCCGTGAATTTCACATGCTCATCTTGTAAAGCTGGTCTAGTGTGGATGGTCAATCTCCCGGGCTTTCATCACTCAATAAGGGACAGATGCACTTCAGTGTTAAGTAAACTACTAATATTTCCTACATTTCCCCTGAAAATACTTCTGCCTGCATCTCATCTACTTACACTTCCTTTAACATTCACCTCTGCTGCCTCCTCTCATTGCAAGAGTCTGAAACGGCTCCTACGCCTTAAACAACTTGTTGTTTTCAAGGTGATTTTACTTTCCTTCCTTCAAATCTTTTTCTCAGAGACCATTTCTTCTAGAGCTATTTTATTCCACAAAGCTTTGAAAGCTCAGCACCCCCTGAGGCATGACATGGCCTTTAGCTAGAATTCCAGCAGCAGTCTCTGATCAGACACTCCTCCTCTGCACAACTGCAAATTAGAAGAATCCCCACTCTTATCTTTAACTGCTTTCCAAGATGTCACAATTGCATGACAGCTGTAATGACTGCAAACCTAATGGGGGGGGATCAAACAAATCAAATGCAAAAACTGCCAAGTCCCCTAATGCAAGGAAAAAAATACTGAGGTATATAAAGTGGAAAGAATGTCATTAGAGTACATCTGTCCTAGTCACTAAAATAACAAATACAAAAGCAACTGTGAGAACATGCACCTCTGATCTCAAAGTGTTTCAGTACTGAAAATTTATATATTTGGCTATGAAACCAAATTTCTTCCTTTTCCCTCTTGCTCCCCCTTCATTTATCTCATAGCAAAATGAATGTACTTATCATGCAAAGTAAAGACTAAACAAAAATAATACTTTTTGGCATAAGTCATTCCCAGATTAGAGACGGTCAGTCGACATGATATTTACTGTACATAGAACAGCGAGATCGGCTCCTAATGTTGATAATAGAAGACAATGCTGATAAATGGCTAGAGAATAGATCAGGCATCAGGAGACCTCAGTTCTAATCCAGGCTACAGCACTGTTTAGTCATCATGTTGACCAGAATACTTCACAACTAATGCCTCTCTTCCCACTACAATGTGCTTCTACTATGTAGCGTTTTAAATGCTGTAAATATATCTTTAATAGTTCCAGTAGCCTCAAAAAAGATGACTGGAGCACTCAAATGTATCCTTGAGTTCATGACAGCATCCTGTAGCACATCAAGAATTTAATATTTTCAGGTGTTTAAATATACCTAAATTACACTTTAAAATAAATATTTTAAATAAAAATAAATAATTAAAAGCTGCAGAAATTAAACACACTCTTGGCTTCAGACTCCATTTGCAGATTGATAATGATCAGCACCTATAAATCCTCACGGACAGTGAAACGCTGGAAGGGAGAGAGAATGTTTTCAACAATAGCTGATGTCTGCATCAGCAACAAAAACAGGCTCTGAGCTCTGGCATCAAGGAGCATTTGATGTGAACAAAGTGACATCTTGTTTCATCAAAGGTTAATGAGTACAGCAGCTCTGTCAGCAATACATTAAGAGAGCAGTGTCACTGTTCGTCATACTGGGTGAGTTCAAGGCAGACTGCAAGCATCGCCATTTGTGGATTTGTCCGGGTTTCTTTTCCCTCCTGGTTCAGTAAGTTTAACGTGACAAGTTAGTATTTCCCCATAAGCAGCTCTTTATGGTGCTTTTCTGCAGAGCAAAAATGCTTTTGTAAGCCTGGTACTTGTGCTGACTGGAAAACTAGAGGCTTTTCTCAGTAACTTTAGTTTGTTTAACTAGAAACAAAACGGAAAATGTAATAAAACATTATTAACCTTTTTTTTTTTGTTTTTCAGTTTTCTGATGAAAACCTTTTGATGGAATTTTTTGTAGAAAATGCAGTATTGCTCAGTTAAAGACTTTCTTTTCAAGCAAAATTTTTGTGTAAAACCTTCAGTTTAGATACTTATCCATAACTGTCCATTAAAGTAAGTGGAAAGGTACATAGTAACATCAATGGACAGACAAAGAAACAGAAGCAGTGAAATGCTGTATAGCCAAAATTCAGCACTCTGCACAAATTCTGCTGCTAGATCCAGTGCCACTGGGCAGTACTCGAAGACATTGCAATGGGCTTCTGAGCTGGTAGATTCTTCTGTCAGTATCTCAGGAAATTATTATGGGGCTGAACAAGCACCTGACTCCAGGACAGATTAAATAAAGACTGGATGTATGAATAAGGCTCTGGGATCTGGATCTTAGATGCAACAGCACTTGCCACGTTCTGTCATCCAAGTTTGTAACAAACAGCAGCTCATCTCTGCTGGATAATACCTTATCCTTCTCTAACCATGGACAGGATACAGATGACACTTCATCGTCTCACATGGCATCAGCTTCCAGGATCCATGACCAAATCCAGGGATGGGAAACTTCTTTCTGCCTGGGAGCTGCCCAGGTGAGGTGAAAGTCTTTGTAGGCTTTAGCAAGTTGGTAGTGTTGTGTGGTGTTTACTATGCTAGCATTTTATGAATTGTGCTCATATTGTTGCTGAAAGTGCTTCTGAGCCCTGCTGCTATTGGCAAGTTGTGGCTATTGTCAAAGGCTTCGGTTCTCCCTCCTCCGAGGACTGAATGCCTTGTTTGGGACAGTTTATTTTTATGAGCTTGTTTGTTATACACAAGCCAAACTTTCAGCTCTGTTCGTCTGTAGCTAGACAAACCTTAACTTCAACAGCTTATTGCACAAGGTCTCATTTACATCATTACCTATCTGTGTTTCACATGGCAACGTATTCTTTATAGCAGAATTATAGAAATAGTGGTTCAAAAGGAGCTCAGGAGGCCTTGTAGTCATCAGGTATTCTTACGCTATTCCTGACAGGTACTTGCATCATCCTGTTTTAAAACCATGTAATGACAGAGGCTCCACCTATTCCCTGCACAATCCATTCAACCTTCCTTCTCCCCCATAAAATATGTACCTTACCTCTTTCTTGGTGCAAAGACTTGACTTCATCACCATGACCATGGAAAACAGACTATTCCTCTCCTTTCTGTGGCCCTTTATAAGGCTAACCATATATTCCTTTGTCTTCTCTGGATCTCAACACCACATGGAGCCAGGAGTCCTATATATAACCTCCACCTGTTTCCTCTGTAGCAAGAACTTGTACGGAATCAGATTATGCAGTGATGAAGATGTTAACTAGTATCTCACCTGCTATATTCATGGGCAAAGCAGTCCCGTTTGTGTTGTAAATTTTATTCTTTCCCTTTTTGGCTAGCATCTCATCCTATTTGCTAAGGATAAAGACAGCTTCGAGTTTGGACATACTGTTTTGGCAAGTCCATTCTCTGCTTTTCAAAGCAAATGGAATGAAGGCAGGCATGACTTTTGCCCTGGTTTCCTAAGGATATGAGACCTACACAGTCATGCTACACAAGACTTTCTGTCCACCCATCCCACCCCCATAGCAACTTCTGATCCTGTAGGTCAATGGCAGCCTGATTTGACAAGAATGAAGAGTTCAAAGACTGAGTTTCTGCAAGATTGAGGGGGGGAAGGCAAACAACCAAGAACAGAGACTATCTCAATCCAAATAAGCAGATAACATATCAGGCATTCAAAAACCTTTTAGGAGAGAGAATTACAGAGTGTCTGTTTTGCAGGACAGGTTTCACTTGAAGAGCTGGACTAGCCTAGAGCACATATTGGGTTTCCCGGTTCCAGAACTCCTGGATCCATTTGCACTAACCTGGAAAATAAGTTTGCCATGATATGAAATTCTCACTGAATAGGGTTATTTGTTTCTGTGAAGCTCCTTTCATCAGAAGATCTGAAAGCATATGACAAAGGCGGCCTTGAGCGTTATCTCTGTTTTATGAATTGAAGAACAGAGAGGGGATGCACCTTGCCTGAGGTCAATAGATCAATGACGAACCCAGGTGTCCCTCAAGCAGCTCAAGCAGTTGTCCATGCTGCTCCAGGTGCACCTCAAATAGAATCAGGTAACTTTTATTTTGCTATCCTATTTTTTCCTCTATAGACTTAACACTCACTTGGCATACTGGTCTAAGCTACTTTTATTTTTACCTGACAGACATGAACCAACAGAAAAGAGTCTGTGTTTGCAGAAAGTAGCACACCCTCAGATTTTTAAAGGTGTGTTCAAGTGAGCATCCAAATGCTGAGCCATTCCAACACACAACTTAGTTGTTTTTGAAAATTAAATTATCTGTGTCCTTGAGTTAACAAAAGGAGTTGCAGAATCACCTCCAGCCACAGCAGTTCTTGTGCAGTTTGAAGGCAGAAACTCTTGCTGAAATCGGGGTCGGATTTACTACAACTGTCCAGAGAAGTACCATTTGCTCCCACTTAAAAATCACATAACCTCTGTGCATTCAGAATCTCAACATATAGTTTGCTTAACCTTAAATACATTCTAGAAGATTGTGTAGCCTTAAGTCTTGCATTCAGCTATCCTAAATAAATCTGTTCCATTATCAATGCCTATCCACAAGCAGTTTCTAAAATCAACCTGCCTGAAAGATTCTTATACTGAAAATCAAATTTCTTGGAGGACCCACAGTCGTTTTATCAGAACCTGTTTTATTATTCCAGACAAATCCACTCAGTGTCAATGACCAAGGGTAAAACCACAAAACAGTGTTCCCTCTGCAAAATATTAGCAACAAACAATGATTCATTTGAAATAAGACTTCCAACTGCAATTCTATCCCAATAACTAAATAAATGAGGTGCTAAAAGCACTGAATCCCAATGATGTCTCTAAGATGTCAAGAAAGGAAAAAAAGCTCTTACTACACAACTGCATTTAAAATTAAATTATCCAACAGCCTCCCTCACCACTACAAGTGGTCCTTCTCATCACTTCAACAGTGCAGATTTGAAGAACTTTAAAATGGTAGGAGACAACCATTGAAGAGAGTTGAGAATAGTAAGCGGTGCTTGAGTTTTAAACATAGTTACAGATACTTCATTCTGGCCACACCAAAATCTTCGCATGCCCATGCCTTCAGCAACCCAAGTATAAAAATGCTAACGTTAGGATCACTCCTCTGAGCCCCAGTGAAGCAGGTCACCCTTCTCTCCAAGTCAGGCATTAATCCCTGTGATTGGCAGGCTTAGATGTCCAAGTAGCATCCTGACTCTAAGTGCGATGCTGCATCACAGCTATTCTAAACATATTTTAGGCTTATACACTTACCTACTTCTGCTTGGATTTTCTTGTTTGACTTTTTTTTTTCCACTGTAGTTTTGGGCATTGCTTCAGTGAAACACTTTAGCAAACGTTTAATTTTCATCGTGTAAGTAACTGAGCCATCTTCTACAAAGCAGGGCTTCTGCAAAAGTAGTCTTTTTCCACCTTAAATGAGAAGAGGATTTAAACATGTGCTTATGCCTTGTGCTGACCTGAAAACCTTGTGCTAGCGACAGAAGCAGACCTATTGGTAACAGTCACCTTTCCAATGCTGCTGTATAACCGGGACTCACACCTGATCGAGGTCTTTAATCTCAATGCCCATTCAACTCCTGTGCCCTCTGCTAAGGGCATCACTAGTAGTTTGGAAAAGGACACTTCTCTTTTAGGAAACTGGAGCACAGCTTTCAATCACACACAGTTTTAAAACCAGTACAAGTATACTAGAAAGAAAAAAGGATAAAAGTGAGGTTTGCTTTCTGTTAGAGGAATCTCCAGTGTAATGTGATGCCTCCTAAAATTAAGGATTGTACCAGACATGGACAAGAACACTATTCTGAAAATGACAGCACACAACAAGTATCTGTTTTGACATGTAATATACAGAAACGCACTGATTTCAATAAAGAACATACACTGTTAATTAGGTCTGAGTTGAAAGTAATATCCACCACTCTGTGGGGATTAGAGCAAAGCCTGTGAGCACGCACTTACACCAAGGGTGATTTTAGTGAGGTTTTGTGTGGGTTAAAATTAATGAAAGGAGAGAAAGAGCCAATAGAACATGAATGGAAACTAAATTATTTAATTAGCCCAAGTGATTTTTAAATGTGTAATCAGTTTCAGAGCCTAACACTTATTGCTTTCAATGGCTAATTAAAACACTACTTGGGATGTTAAAGATTATGTGTGTGCTTGAACAACAGTAAGAATTTGGGATTTGCATTACTTCTTTGATTATTTAGTGTATGGCATTGCAGCCTCGTATGTGCATATCTAAATGGGACGGCTCACATGAATAAGGTCAGTCATGTGCATGTGTGGTAGCCACAGCCTTCACAAACACAGCAGGGAACTTCAGGACTGAACGCATAAGTCTGCATGTTTGGCTTAAGAGAGGGACTCCCAGGTGGGAATTGTTACAAATCAAATAATCTGTCAATCAAGCACAGAGATGGTGTTGCCAAACGCTGGGTTATACACATTTGCAAAATTGTGCTTCTAATGTGCATGATAGATATGCTACACATTTTATTTGCCAGCTTGGCTACCACTCTGAAAACTATCTGACATCAGCAAATCACTATAGTTCCTATCTAAAAGGAAATGCACAAGCTTTTGTGCACAAGCTACAGAAGGCTTTATGTCAAATCTTTTGCCTGCTTTCATAGAGTGAAAAAGTTATAGCCAGTTTAAAAACTCAATTGATCCACAGATAACGTAAAAGTTCCACAAAACTGTAAGGTAAAAGTATACTACATAAACCATGCATGTAGCACCTACAGCATCGAAACATCCACTAAAATGCATGCCCAACATGTCTACTTTCTGGTCTAGTAACTGTCCATTTTCCATGTATTCAGGTCATGGACACTTTCTTTAAAATATGAATATTGTTTTGAACCATATAATCTAAGATTTTACTTTGGAAACCAATCAGCATGTAGCCAGTTACACCCTTCGCTGTGAGCTCCCTTCCAGATTTTCAGATGTCAGAAAGATCATAGCACAATATAAGGTGCTATGTAGGAGAGTTTCACACTCTCTTACATCCATGCTATCTAGACATCACTAGCCTATATACACAGAGCCCTAAAATAATGAGTAACTGTGTATTAAGATATCTTAATCTGCCTTCCTAGCAATAAGTGAGTCAGTCTTTTCATTAGCAGTCTTCACCTTCTCAGTTCTTTATCCTCAATTTCAACATACAGCTATCCCATGTCTCCACAAAGACTACAAAATAATGAAAGGAACAATGGTTCCTTAAGTCCAGCTCATGCATCCCTAGGTTTACTTCTGTATACCACAAATGGACAAAAAAAAAAAACAAACAACCTTCTGTAAAGCTTTTTTTTAATTGCAGTTTAAAGTGACAGTACAAGGAAAATAAATTTTGTCGTTACCCCACCAAGATAACAATAAAACGGGTTCTTATTTACCCTGGATTCATCTATGTTGCACATTCACAAAACAGGTCAGAGTGCTTTAAATACACAGGACAGCTGACCCAAACTGGCCAAAGGGCTATTCCATACCATAAGACATCATGCTTAGTATATAAACCGGCCGAGTTGGCTGGGGGGTAGGGATTGCTGCTCAGGGATGGGCTGGGCATCAGTCAGCAGGTGGGGAGCAATTGCATTGTGCATCACTTGTTTTGTGTATTCTTTTATCATAATAATCGTTATTATTATTTTCTCTTCCTCTGCTGTCCTATTAAACTGTCTTTATCTCAACCCATGGGTTTTTCCTTCCCCCCCCCGCAATTCTCTCCCCTGTCCCGGGGGGGCGGGGAGGGGGACAGGGGAGCAAGTGGCTGTGTGGTGTTTAGTGCTCACTGGGGCTAAACCATGACAATGACACAAAATAGAGTCTGAACAGTAAGACTAAGTGTGTAGTCATTGTGCATGTACAAGCTCAATATATTCCTCTCAGATGGGTGAATCCTGAATGAGAATAAAGATATGCACGATGAAAGTACAAGAATGCACAAAGCTAACACAATAGCCTGCAGAAATGCACAGTGGGTGTTAGAAAGCCATCTGATCTTGCTTCTAGGTCTGGTTGTGACTTCGAATGCTGAATTATGTACAGAGACTAAAGATGTTTTAATAATATTACATTTCCATGTGAATCTTTTTGCAGTATACGAGAGGGAATATTATATTTCTTGTTCTCTTCGAAAGGCTGATGGGATACCAGGCTTCTAAATTGTGCGCAGTGAGGCCAAGGACAGCCTGAAATGGTCATTTTTTTTGTAAGCGGTGCTTGAAGGGAAATGGCAATTGGTCAAATTCAGTAACTGCAGTTTCCACAGCATGAATTTTCTCAGGCTTCTTCATCTCAAGAAGAGTCAGCATCACCAAGGGAACTTTCACCTCACACACTCACAGGATGTTCTTTTAGGAAATAATGTACTGTTGAGAGGAGAATTTAGGGCTAAGTTCTGATTTGCTGCTCATCTTACAGACTACGGTTGAATTCTGGGTTTTCCTGTAGTGGTGCTGTCTTGGCTGTCCGTATTGCCTGCCTCCTGTCATAAGTTTTCACTATGACATGCTCTGGGACAGGATCATCTTGCTTGCATAGAGCTTAGCACAACTGAGTCCTGACCCATGATGAAGGGTCTGAGTGCTACATATCATAAGAAAGAGTCAAAAACATCTGGGTGCCATTCCTTTACTATTGACTTGCTGTGAAGGATCAGCCAAAGAACTTCAGTAGCTGTTCTAAAAATGGGGTAAATACCACCATTTTGAGAGTAATGACAATTACTTGTTTGATATTCTGCATTTTAGACCTGTGAAGTAGCTGGAGAAGTCAATTCTTATTAAAAGAAAGACTTTTCTTTCTCTGAGGATGCCAAAGAAAATAAATGCTGACCAGAGGACAGAAGAAAGACAGATTATTTAGACAAGACAGGTATATCCAAATAAGCAAGGCTTCATGAAATCCAGCCTTGACTACTTCAGGAACTAATCAAAACGGTCTTTGAACCATAGGAAGTCACCTTTGAGAGTATACAGAGGACAGGGATAAAAAGAAAAGAAGAGGAAGGAGTCACAGAATGATTGATGAAATCGCAAACCACTCTTAAGTCCTGGAAAGGTTCTGGAGCAAATGATTAAGCAAATAATTTTCAACTACTGGAATATAACAGTGATAGAAAGAACTAGAAAAAAACATGGCAAGTCAGTCCAATTTCCTTCTTTGATGGATTAATAGGTTTAGTAGATAACAGGGGAGTGGTAGATATATTTCAGCTTGAATAAGACTTTTGACATGCCGTACACAACTTTATCAAATTTAATGAAAGAAATAGTTTAAATGTAAACACCATAGAGTATGTTCACAGCTATAAACACCATAAAGTATGTTCACAACTGACTGAAGAACATCTATTAGTTATTCACTGCCAGAACAATTCCTACAGAGGAACAGGTATCTGAAGTATCCTTGAAGTATTCGTCCTGGAAATATTCTTATTTAATGAATGATTTGAACAGTGGAGTACAACAGGCAAAAAGCGTGCAGATAGCAATTAAGTAACAAGATACTGCAAGCATAGAGTCAGGGCCTAATCCTGTCCTCCAAGGCTCTTGACTAGTATGGAAATAGTGGAATATAGTAAGGTGATAAGACACTCTAGAACAATGTTTGTCCAAAACCAGAAGATGAACTTCAGTAAAAATGACTTTGAAGTATTACGCTTAGAAAGGAGAAAACAAATCACAGGTGCCCACAGAAGAACAGCTAGTGAGACTGTAATATGGCAGAAAAGGATCATAGACTAAACGGGAGCAAACAGTGTGACAGTTCAAAACCAAACCAAAACATCTTATTTGGGTCCTGAAAGGAGTGCTGTAGGACACAGGCATTGCAGGTGAGAGCTCAACTTGCGTCACTAAAGACACCTCAAATTACTTGACATATATTCATGCACAGAGATTCCCTTTAGAGTGATTTGTTCACTTGTGTTTGCTCGGCAGCCAGCTTGGTCCCAGCCTTGCTGGGCTCTAGGTGCTCGTGCAGCAATAGCACCAGCAACAGCCACTCTGGTCGCTTACACTGGGCCCCAGTGAGGAAAGACACTCAAATATTTAGCTCTGATTTAGGAACTGGGAAGTGGAAGAACATAAGTTCCATCAGTTAAACATGGATGAAAACTAAATTCTGGTGCCAAAACAAACCTGAACAGAAGGGCTCCTGCTCTCCAAATCTCAGCTATGGGCATCTTCAATGCCACTGTTAATGGCAAAGGAAAAGCCTCCTCTGGTAAAGTAGTTGAAGATTACTGTTCATGGCACAACTGCATGATCAGCATCACAGTCATGATTTCTAGTTCATCAAGCAGATTTTTAAAAAGCTACAACAGGCTGCCTTTCTACAACATGAACAGAAGAACTTTCTCATCTTGAGCAGTTTTAGCAAGGAGGAATCGGGCTCAGAGAAGTTTCTAAACCAACGCAAGTTAGACTAGTAACATCATGACAAAATGGCCAAATGCTGTGCCAAATGCAGCTCTTGCTATCCCTGCTAAGCCGAGCCATCAGAATTACACGCCACTGGTTTTCATCATGAAGGCAGCCACTATAAGAGCTGGCAGAGAAGTAAATGCCGCACGCTTCCTTCCTCACATTAATTCCTTCCTCATTTCTCCTCCTCAGAGATTGCTCTTATGTTATGGTATCATTGACTCTGAAGGCAAGCAGCTTTTTAACTGTAAGATAACTAGTTAAGAGAAACACAACAGCATCCTTTTCCCTACTGGCAATTGTAAGCAACTGTGTTAAAGGCAATTGCAAATAGGTGGGCAAGTGATATATATATAGTATTGACAGTCTGTTGGCCACCCATAGGTTCAGACCTGTATACACAGAATACAAAATACCTCCAGCCCTCCACAGCCAAGAAGGTATAATGCCAGCATATTGCATGAGAAAGCATGTCCCCATCCCCACCTGGCATGAAAGCACGGACTAAAGAAAGATAACCAAGATACCCAGCAGGGCATGTAGAAAGAAAACTTTTCTACGACAAATTCATTCAAGTGAAGGCCCATTTGAGTCTCTGAGGGGAAAAAAGCAAACAAAAAAAAAAACACCTGAAAAAACAACAAAGCAAACTTACTACACAATTAGGCTTTGTTTTCTCTGTTTGGACATTCAATCTGTCCTCACAACGTCTTTGAAACCTTGTTTACAATGAAGACAGGTTACAATGGAGCAAGTGAGATAAAAGCTGGTGACAGACGAGGTCCAGAAAGGATTTTTATAAGCTGGAATCAATTTTATCTAAGAAATCAGTGAAGTATCACTCTGCAAAATAATTCAAACCATACATATATTTTTTCAAACATTTGCCAATGTTTTGGAATAAAGGGAATAAAATTGGACGTTGATACAACTGAATTGAAATTCTGGTCAGAAGTTACAGGAATACTCAAAAAATTATTTCTTTTGCCTATTTACCAAATAATTTACTGAATTTTCTTCTCGTATATGCATTGCCATGTGGCAGGAGAAGAGCCAAAGCAACACAGGCTGACTGGAGGTTTGAACACAGGGCTGCGTGTGAGACCACATGTGAGAAAAGTAAGTTACACTACGTTTTGCTTTTGGCATCTAACAAACTTGTCTGAGTGAACATACCTGCCAAAAATTACATTAGCAACAAGGTATCTTGTGTCTGTGCCAACACATTTCCCTTCAAACATGGAAATAACTCACCCCACGTGTCTGGCCTTCACTGATGTCTTGAAAGCCGAGACATATCTGTTGCAAATTAATTTGAGTTTTTGCTTTGGATGAAGGGACCAGTCTGCTTACTTGGTGGGATTTGGAGCACATAACACAAGAGGAGAGGCTGAGAGAACTGGGTTTGTTCAGTCTCAAGAAGAGAAGGTGAAGGGAGATCTTACGGTTTTCTTCATCTATATAACATGCGCTTTCAAAGAAGACAGAGCCAAACTTCTGGAGGTGCAGAGTGAAAGGAAAGAGGCAATAGACACAGGCTGCAGCCAAGGAAATTCCAATTAGACATTAGGGAATTTTTTTTCACCATGACAGTGGTCGCAGACTGGAACAGGCTCCCAGGGGGAGCAAGTGGTCTCCATCCTTGGAGATGTTCAAAACCCGACTGGATGCAACCCTCAGCAACCCAAGCCATCTTTGAAGCTGGATCTAACTTCAAAGTTGGACCTGCTCTAAGCACGGCTGTTGGACCAGGCAGCCTCCAGGGGCCCCTTCCAGGCTGAGTTATTCCCTGACTCTCAATGAGAGCTGCTGCAAGGCTGCTCTCTTAGAAAAGCGTCTCACAAGAAACAGGGTCTGATCTTAACAGCAGCAAGAACAAATAAAGGGTCACCTTGTAGATGTTTCTCTCTGGGCTCCATATGCCAGCAGGGTATTAAGAAGCATTATTAGATTGAAGATTTGCCCCAGATTTTGTTATGTATGGTGTCAATGTACAAAAACATTCTTTAGTTTTACTGTCTCAAATGGGAGTTGTTCCTTCATGGGATGCTACTTCAGAGGAGGAAACACTTTACACAAAAAGGAACATGCAGGTCTTGTTTTTTTTTTCCTTGTACTGATATAACAGGGATCCCCCCTTTATGCTTGCACTGGAATAGAATAACTCTGAGTTGGGCGAGGGGGGTTGTTTATTTGCTTTTGTTTTTAACATCCCTAAAAGCTTCCTAGTATTAGAACTAAAAACAAGCAAACAAACAGAAAACCCAAAACAGGATCTGAGCTTCATGTTACGTTTGCATCCAGCATTTGCAATCTGATCTCAACAGAACAGGGATTTTGTTTAGAATTAGTTTGGATTCTAAGCAAACAAGTGAAGAGTTGGAAGATACTCTTAAAGCACATACAAACAACACATTAAATAGGCGCTGCACTGGACTTGCAGATCTTGCTCTAATAACCAGGTCTGCATAAATACCCAAAAGGACCTTGGTCAAGATATTTTGTTTTTCTCTGCCTCGCTTCTCCCCCATAAAAAGGAAATTGATATCACCTTTTTGCCACTCTGCCTTTCTAAATACACAGGACTGAAAGTCCCACAGGGAAGGAGCTCTGTTGTATTACAGCAGGAACCACAATGCAGTCAAGTTATCAAAAACCTGAAAATACAGCTAACGTATGATGAACAGAAACAGAAAGAAAAAGACAAGTACTCCCTTGCAAATATATTCTTGATTTTGCTTAATTGAAAAGCTGGGGACTCTTGGATGGCCAAGGCTTTTCTCACATCCTTATGCAGCACTGTCTGTCAGTTATTTGTGCCATCCAGATTGTGTCCGTGAGCACACAATCAAGGTCTCCTTCCTCCGGGGTAGCTTCTTTTACAAGAAACAACAATTCCCACCTCTCACCAAGATCCAGATTTAGAAACACAGTCCCATAGGATCTGTGTGAGGAACCTGATGGAATCTAAGCTGGTGGCACTGAGAGCAGAAACCTGACACACCAGGACAGTGCCTGGACTCGTGTGGAGCCGCATCATCAGTTTGTCTCGTCACAGTTTGCATAGATCTGCAGAGCTGGCTTTGGAGTATTATGCCTCAAGATAACAATTTGCAGAGTCTAAATGTAAGCATTTAAATAAATGCAAAAGGCAGAGCAGGCACATTATGGATGGGAAGTTTTCTCGATGCTGGTTTGGCTTCCAGAGTTGTTCTTGAGAACATTCACACTCAGGCCTTCAGGTGAAGAGGTTCCCTTATCTCCCCTCAAAGCAAGCCTTCTCCTTGCCTTTGTCTGTACATTCCTAGACTTCTTATAATCCAAGGTCTGACACATACTATCTGGAAGCGATGGCCACAGAAAGGGCCTGCCTGCCAATGTGTCCTGACTAATGTAAGAGAACAAATCCTCCATTGTTGCCCAAGCACCATATGTCAATACAATAAAATCACTGTCTTCTGTACTCAAGGTTACATTTGTTTATGATTACAATGTTTATTTCTTGCTGTGAGACTGTAACTGTGCATGCTCTTTCTTCTGTTAAAATACATTTTTCCACCCCCACCCTGTCAAGCCTTTTCCCGCCCCCCACCCACTTCTCAACGCGTAGCCAGAGGAGGAAAATTCTCTTGTGCATACATAAAGTAATATCATGTTTCTTTTTTATAAGTATTAATAATTGGGTTATATATAATGGCATGCCTGCAGTGACAACATCTAAACACAAAAATGTATTCAAGTACTTGGTTTACTTAACATTAAGCAAGTTAAGCCAATGTGAACAGCTGTATACTTTTTGTTGGGCTGGGATGCTACTGAAAGCACAGCAAAGATTAGGAGACTTAGGTTTCATCCCAGTTTCTCCCACTTGCCCTGTAATTCTACAGCAAGTCTCTTTTCCTGCTCATGCCTTCCAATGCAATACAGAAAATACCGTGTGATATTTTTTCCAAAGTGCTCTGAAACACGAGGATGGATCAATTCAAATACTTTATCAGTGTAGATTAAGAGGCCTATGATGCTCCAAAGTTTGCAGTGTGCTAGCCTTTCTGCTTAAAGGACATAATCTTTGTACGGGAGAACACCACTGCTTTCAGGTTTCCCTCATGGAAGAGTCTTTTTACAATTTGGTGGCACCCACCAGAGCCCTGCAGACAGGCACACCAGAGGAAGCTGCAGAAACCTTCTTCCATGGGCTGCTCTGCTCAGCCCTTGGACCGGCTCCTGTGCTTGGGCTCACTCTCCGCCGAGTGAGAGGACGCAGCTGCAAACTCACTGCTTACTAAGCACCATTTTCCTTTAAATAATGCAATGCTGTAATACAAACATGAGGCAAATCAGCCCCCCGGTGCAGGCAACAGACTTAATCCTGTAAGAAGTGCTCACTAGTGCAATCAGCTGCTCCAGAGAGCATGCAGGATGCAGTACTGTCAACACCTGTACCAGTGAAAAATCTACCCTCCATTAGACTCTTGCCACGGCAATAATAAAAAGTTTTCTGCAGTTTCCCATGGGAGTGATAAGTCTCACCTCCCTGGAGTGGTTTTTGATAAAAGTCTGACTGGGGTCAGGATGAATGAAGGTAGCCGCCAGGTTCCACCCACTCTCACAATATATACTTTGTCTAATGTGCTGTAGAGCAATACAGCCTACAATATATCTAAAATAAATATTTGGCTAGTTAAGTAATTATGCTGAAAGGTTCCCCTATCTTTATTACAGCAGAAAGAAATGCATAAATCTCCTGATGTTATATCTCTGAAGAAATTTCCTCTAACTGGGGCACTGGGAAGTGATTTTCAGTTTGCGAGTTGGAGTAAAGGGGAGGAAGGAAAGGCGGTATAGTCTTTTTTTTTTAAAAAAACAAACAAAACAAAAAACCCCCCAAAACAGGCAATAACATTGTTTGCTGATGCTACAAAGATTTCTAACAGGTCAAATGCAGCTGCATGTAAAAGGACAGGTACATTGCAGCTCTGAAGGATCTTTTAATAAAGATTACATCTTTACTAGAAAGGAAGAAAGTCCATAATTTCCTGTTAAAGATGCCCATACAATACCAGTATAACTTAAATAATTGTAGCTAAATATTGACTATTTGTGGAACAGCTTTCATTCCTGAACACTGCACATGAGGTACTCATGTAACACAAGACTGCACCGCACCAACTGTCAGACTGTCTTTATGCAGAAGTAGGATAAAATTATGAGTCCTTATCTGCCTTGGCTTTTTCTGTCTCTGTTTACAAGGAAAAGTTGAATTGCACTTTAGAAGAAATATACTGCTCTGTGGATAATTTGCTTGGATACAGGTAAGAAAATACTCAGCACCTACATTTCTATTTTTCCTGCCTAGCTCTTGACGTAAAACTTATTAATTAACAAGGAAGGGCAGGTAGAATCAAAAGACAACACAGAAACACAAAAGACTGACACAAACAACTCAAAGGCTTTGCAAGTAATAAAATATCCAACATTTGCTTTTAGAAACATTAAACTCCTGAGTGGCTAGGGAACCGTGACTTATGCAGACATCATTATTAATTCTCACCACCTTGTCTGACAACTTTGTACTGATCATGCAGTAAAATTCACATCCACAAAGACATGAACCTAAAGAGATAAGAAGGGATATGAATCAAAACTCATAATAGGTTGGAATACATACAACATACCTTGTTGCACTAGGAAACAAACCAAGAAGCACGGCACAGTATGCACAGCTCTTTCAGTGCCTAGTCACAAACAGCAAGATCTATACTTGGTGTTGTCTCATTCTTATATCTTAGTTCTCCAGCCTGGCTTTCCCATTTTCAGATGTCATTGCTTTTCCTGTTGCCTGCTGCTCTGATTTTTCAAAACTGTCTTTGAAATTAGTGCTGCTCTACACGCTGATTTTTGTTACTCATTTATTATTTAAATATAGGCTATTTCTGCTGATTTTTTTTTTCTTCTACACTGTCATTTATTTATCACCTCACGATCAGTCTCAAGCCATCCTATCCTTTATGTCCTTTTGTTTTGCCTTGTGCAGGATTACAGTTTCTGTATTGGATCGTTCTGCCTTCTGTCATTTATTTTTCACAATAAGGCAAATTGACAGTCAAAAATTTGACTAGTTTTGAGTTACAATCAAATTTAATCTTCTATTTACATTTCTAGTTTTCCTTTTTTTCCCCCCATTAAATATACTCTTGGACTCCTGTGTTATACAAATCATTGAGATAACTGTACAATACACATTTATTAATTTAATGACTGAAGAAACTCTCCTTTAGAGGAAACTGTCAGAGCTACATACAGGATTATAGTCAGGATTTGTTCTGTTGCAGAAATCTGGAGAATACACGACTATCATTTTCCAGGTCAATGCTGGGCAAAGTTAAGTATAAAGAAGCAGTATTCTCACACACTGTTTCGAACTATCGGATATTTGGGCTAGAGTCCTTTTTGTTAGTATTGTGGCTGGTCAGGAGCGTTAAGAGAACATGATTTTGTAGCTATTAGTGAAAGGCAGTGAAAAGAGCAAACTGTGCAATCTTGCTTATACCTTAGAGAGCTTCAATGGAATTAGCCAGTGCAACAGAAGGGTAAACAAAGTCACCAAATGCATACAAATTAAGACCAGAGATACAGGTAATAGGCAATATCAATTCAAGCGTCAGCTTACAGCACATAAACAGAGAAGTGGGTCAGAGGTATTTGTGGTCCATTTATTCGTTAACTGTACTGTCTCTAAAAGATCGAAATATAGGTAAAAGGTGGGTACAAATAATTGGAGGTGAAAAACATGGCTTTGTTTTAAACATAACAGAGATTTTCTTTCTCTGTTGAATTTCAGTTCATTCATACAACTGTATTCGAATTCACCGTCGAACAGCAAGGTCCATGACGGGATCTATTGACCACTGTTCCCAAAACATAGCCTTTTTGTAATTATGTGCAGTACATCAAAGCTGTGGAAAGGAAAATGGTGCCATTGAAGAGGATTTCAATGTATATGCAAGGATTGTTTTCATATAAAAAAAAAAAATAGAATAATTAGTTTGAAAAGCTAGAGAAAAAAAGTCCTTTTAGTTTTCCAACATGATCTAAGAGGCACCCTCCAACCCTCATTAGTCCACACTCAGGGGCATGTAACTGCAGGCCATTTACAAAATCACTGAGTCAGGAGTTTTGTTACAAAAGAAACAACATTGGAACTGAAAATAATTAGTTTATGGACTTATTTCAAAAAATTTCCAACCCCCTTTACTGTGAAAAAATTGTATGGGAATGCATTAACCATGAATATGAGATTCCTCACCTTGCCTTTTCTGTGCAGGTAATATACAATCTTTGGTTTACAATTTGGAAAGACTCATAGATCATTTGTGTATAGCGCACCATCAGGAGGAGCTGAGGATGCTCTTAATAAGATGGAAATTTCTTGGCACTTAGTAAGAGTGCTTGTCTTAGTTTATCCCACTCCAGCCAAGAACTGAGGTAAACATCTCAAGATACAAAATATCTAATGTTCCTAATAACAGCATGTAGGATCCTGAACCATGAGGAAACAGGCTGATTGCTGGCCACTCTGCTGAGAGAAAAACAAAACAAAACAAAACACCACCCACATCTGAAGCTTCATATTAAAATATCTCACATCACACAGTAGTCACTTGCTCTGCTTATCTTCCTGTTATAATTAATAAATGTAGAACTGTTCAGGTTTCAGAATGTTCAATAATTTTCATTATTAACACAGCAAGTAATTAGGAAACAATTATAAAGACAAACAGCGGCATAAGAAAGCAAGAGTAACTCTATTCCTGGCAGTTCCAGAGCCACAATTGTAATGTTTACACTCGGTCTGTTCCCCAAACACTCACATATTTGACATATCTTTTGAGAGTTTATCAAGCTGATGGATTATTACTTTCTGATGTTGAAACAATTGATTATTTTCTACGTATGAACGTACTGTTGCTACAGTTCTTGCCAACATCTTACAAGGCATAGTACATACTAAAACAAACTAGCGTTTGCAGTGGTGTGGGTTTATTAAGAATGACCTTCTGAAGTTTAGAGAACTGCAAAAAGGCTATCTATGGTAATGATTTCCATAAAATTGTCCTGCACATAACAAAGGAGAAATCAGTGGAGACTCAATGGAAGAAGGGCCAAGTTGTACTATCATTGACCTCACTGTAAATCAGTCCTCTGACTTAAGGTCTACTATTTCAGACTCGTGCTCCATGCAGCTAAGTACCTGGCAATGATAAAATACAGAAACTAAGCAAATCTTGCCTAAAGGATTTGTTCTCCATTTGAAAACATGTGGAGTTTAGGACATACGGGTATGACTAGCTTAGATTACTTCCTCTTGTAGAATAAAATACACCTTTCACTAATGTACCCATCATATTTTTTCAGGTACCAAAAAGAGTTGAGAAGGGACCAGTCCAGCTGTTATGAATAATTATGGAACAGTTCACTTCCAAAGTTCAAAAGCCTTGGATTAAATTTCAAAGGTAGGTAGTGAAACTGTTCTGAATATACATTCATGACTGGGATGGAAAAAGGAAAGTTTTGCTTTCACTTGTCAACATCTGTGCTTCACTGATGCAACCTGCAACCTCAGCCTACACATTTGAGACAAAGTTGGAGCTCCTATATGAGTACTAAATGGGGGAGGGGGGGGAGGAAGTAATTGCTTACTTAATTTCACTGATATTAACAGCAAATCGCAAAGGATAAACTGAGCCTCTATTTCAACTGTCTTCCATTCGGTTGGAAAATAAACCAAACTCTTGTTATTGTTTCAATGGCCTTTTATACAGGATACGTTCCATGCAATTCCTGAGTCTGCATGACCCAAAACAGGTGTTTCTGGTAGAACGCAGGAGAGCTCCTACCACTGGCAGTTCAAGTGCAGATGTAAATGATCAAATAAAAATTTGATCAATCTATTCTAAAGGTGTTAATATTTTTCTCAAATAGGACTTTGTTTCGTATATAATTGTGCTGCATGCTTCAGCACAAGCAGGCCCAATATCAGCTTTCACATCTTTGTAGAAATTCTAACTATGCTTCGTCCAACCTCCTAAAACACATAAGCCATCAAACATATTGGGCCTGTTTCAGTTAAAGACTTGCCTAGTAACTTTATTTCCCCATATTGCAAAAACAGGTTTGCTTTGCAAAAATTTAATCGCAGCAGAGCTGCCCACAAAACTACACCCACCATGCTCTACTCCATATTCCCACGCTTTTTAATATTTGTCATATTTCATCTTTTAATGCAGTCCTAATGAGAGCATATTGGAACACCACAGAACCAGGCTCGTAAGAATGTGGTCTTGAAATAAAACGTGGAACAGAAGGAGCATTGTATTACAGCCTCTGTTAATGTTTTAATGGTTGAGAGATTTCCAACATGTTGGCAGTGTCAGGACAAACCAATTTAATAAATTATTAACACTAATCAAACATTTTTATGATGGCAGTCAAAACTTCCTTGGCAGTTAAGGTTAATTCTGTTGAAGTTTGACAAAGATGTTACTGTTTGATGGAAACCACGTTTAAAACTACAGCCTCCTTCAAATCAAAACCTTGCAGTGCACTGAGAAGAAATGGTTAAGCAACACGTCTTGAAGTACATAAAGAAACAGTGAAGGCAGAGCTACAGCCTCCATCAGCAGCGCAAGAGCTGACAAATGGTAGTGAAATGTAAATTGATTACAGCGTATATAATATGCCTGCCACTACTTGGGAAAGGATAGAGAGAGACTGTTATCGGGAAGAGATAAAGCTCAGGCTGTCGAGGGGAGAGTACTAAATCAATATACAAATAATATCTAGGAATTCCAGGCACTTGACAAGAGGGACAGAGAGAAAAATAAAGAATCCTGCCAGTTTTGATGTATTAAACTTTGGAGAAAAGGTATTTTAAAACATACTTTCATTCAAAAGGCAACTAACAATAACAACACCAGACAACGCCACATTCTCCCTCCAGCTCCTCTAGCCCTGCCAGCTAGCTGAAATCCAGCACAGCAGAAGCTAATGAGGGGTATGGATTAACAATACAATGTTTCTCAGGCCTTTCTTGGCCCTCCCCTGGGGCACCCACAGTCTATACATCATCAATCTACTGCAAATTGATGTAGTCAGCCTGTGACAAGGGTCAGGTTTCCAGGACCAGCTACCAGGCATGATCTAGTCATTTTGAGTTATCAAGACAAAGCTCTGTTCTGCTGAGCTCCGGCCATATAAAATCCACAGTTCCCCAGGCTCTCAGTGAGCTGAAAATCAAACCATAGAGCCCTCTCTGTTCTCCTCTATGCCCACTGGGAAACCAGCTCACCTTTCTGAAGTGACACTGGTGTTATTTTGCACTCTCTTACAGATGATGCCATCTCCAAAACTTCAGGCTCACAAACAAGAAAAACATATGCTAACCCATCAGCTTATTATTATTAATAAAAAATATTCTTATTTATTGAATACTTATTATTTCAATCACATAAAAATAGTAACAAGAAAAAACATACATATTTATTTTCAATATATGAGAGCAATGAAGAAGAGAAAAAGGTGCTCACTGATGCAGGTTTCCAAATAAGAAATAAGTTTTGTTGGCGTACCAAAAACTTTTGTTCGTCCACATTATTTTTCCTGAATAATCACATGGGGTATCTTGCTTCTACCCAACAACTCATGCACCACAGCTTTTCCAAATACTCTGTAGATTAGTTTGATATATGCTTATTTGTGCTGACACCCCGTTAGCTTAGTTGCCACGCTTGGTGGCAAGCGTGCCTTGGCTCACAGCACTGCAGCCTTGTCAGCTGCACCGAAATGCATCCATTCAGATGGGAAGAGACACAAGGAACCGAGTATACAACACACTGAGGAAAGTGAGATGTTCTGTCAATAAGATATGTACAGCCCAAACTAAAGTAGATTTAAATCACTAGAAAGGCCCCTATTAATTTCAATGGTTTTGGTGGCATCCACACTTCTACAGAAACTGCAGCAGGTAAGATTTACATAATATCTGTAGGTTTAGCACCACCTAAACTTACAATTAATAGTTCTTCCTGAAGGTAACTTTCATGGCTGTTGATCTGCCTCAGAAGGATTAAAAAAAAAAAAAAACAAAAAACAAAAAACAAAAAAAAAACCACAAGCTGACATATAGAAAAAAAAAAAGGATTATTGGATCCCAGCCACCTAAAATATGGCAGATTTCTGAGGCATCCAATATACTCAAGTTAACTTTAAATATTCACAGCTACTTGTGGTCCAACACAGTTGTGAACTGCCAGTAGAAAATAGGCTTTTTTATTCATGAAGGAACTTAAGTAACAAATACATTGAGTTTCATCTATTATATTTCTATGACCATATCCCATTAATATATTTTAGAATGTGTATGTCCAAAAAAGTAGCCTTGCAAACATTACTTAGGCATTTATTAACAAAAAGCAAATCCTCAAATAACTTTTGTCTTTTGTCTGCTCCGAATGGACAACAAGCTTTGAAAAGCAGGCAAGAGTACTGAGCAAGCCACTTGTGGTATGAACATCTGATGAACATTTGCTCATATTTATTCATGCAAGCATTCTGGAATTTCTCTGCCATGGACAGTCTTCCAAACACAACGTCATGCATATGAATGTGCACGAAAAGCAAATAAAAAGATGCACTAATACCTTTGAAGTAACTTTGTGGCTTTTATCTGATGGATGCTTGTGAATACTTTGTTTCATTATTCACTCAAGTTTTTCACACTGCCAGCAAACTTCTACAGGGGAGAAACAAACCTCTAAATTGCCAGGCAACCTCAGGTCTCATTTTCCACTAGCCGCTTTAGGCAATGTTGTGGCTTGAGTAAGTTTCTAAAACATAACTACGTGTACGCATTCAAAAATTAGGCTCGTACTCAAGAAGTTTCCGTGATCTCTCACGATGAGCTCCTACCACTGGACTAGCCAGTGGTGACACGTTCTTCTCTTTATTATGCTAGTGAACTTTTACACTGATTGGGATGTAACCAAGACCATGATATTTTTGCTAAAGTTTGCTAGAGGCTCTAAGGGAATGCTTGGGGGAACGGTATCCAACCTGTGGTCTGTAGCAGGTAGCCATTACATACACCTTTTTGAAGAACCAATACTTAAGCATTTTGAGGTTCCCAAAAAGGCATGCTCTTCACCCTACATTTATTTACCTAATTTTTTTACATATGTTTGTCTGGGTGGGTGGGTGTATGTTCACCTTTAAGTGCCTGTGTAGCACTTTAGGCACATATCCCATCAGTTAAAAGCAAAGTCTCAATTTAAACTGATATGAATGGAAGTTTGGACAGATAATGATCTTTCTTTTAGTATATTATCACTCATAAGTGATCTTACCTAATCATTTTGCAGGTCCTTTGATTTATTCTGTGCTACAGACAAAACAAGCATTCACATTATTATAGCTGATTACTATTAGTGACATTGGATGGAGCAGACATTTTTACAATACCTGATAACATATGGACAGCTGATAATAAAAAAACGAATATACATTTTGGAAGTAAGCATCAGCACTTTCTAGAAATCCGTGTTCACCTGAAGCTATCTGTAAGCTTAAGTCGCCTTCTATTTATTTTTTCAGTTCTTAAAAACCACAAGGAGGAACAAATTTTCCCTTCAGTGGAAGTATATGCAAAGACGTGCTCACAATTGGGGAAAAAAAAAAAAAAAAAAGAAAAAAAAAGGAGGCCCTTTAGAAATGGCTTACAGAAATCAGGCTTGATTGTCCATCTAAGTACTTGACTAATGTATCATTAAGATATGCCAAAGGAAAGAAGCACGCAGGTCTTTTTCAGTTTGTGGATGCAGCTGGTGGCCTGTTCAAATTCTGCCTGTACGTGGAAACCCACAGAAAATACATCCCCTGAATGAGCTCTGCACTGCTGACCTCCATTTAAAATCTCTGCTGCAGCTTCGCCACTGCTGAGAGTGCTTGCTAGCTTTGATCAGTAGTGAAGGATCAAGGCTAAAATCCTAATTCACAGCTGAAGGAAATCGAAGTCATCATCCAGACATGAAATTTCAGCTATCATATCTGGTAATGGAGCACATCAGCACCACCTAGAACATTTGCCTCCACTCCTCCTCCCAACTGCAGCAATCCCTCCTACACAACTACTCCCTACAGGAGTGGGAAATCTGAGAGCGGCTATGCCCTTGGAGGAAAACTGCTAAAAATCTCGCCTCCAACCCCAAACCAGGCTGCTCTAGTACAGGCCAAAGGCTGGCTCTGGTCTGACTGCCCTCTCCGTCTACAGAATTGTTACTGCTCTCTTCTTCCTGTGCTAAAGCTAAAAACAAATGCTGTTCAGTGTAAGTCAGCTTTTTGAGCAATAATAAATCAGAGTGGTTTGCCTGTGCAGCACACTGGAGAGAAGCTTCTAACACTGTTTACATGAAAGTTCGCTATTCCCCTCCCAGAACAATGCTGCTCCTCTTCCCACTTTAAAGGCTCCCGCCCTTCTGTGCTTCTCTTCCCACCTATCTTATTTGGCTGCTTTTCCAAGGGCAGACAAGAGCTCCATGCAATTCTCGAAATCTCTTATTTTCAGAGAACGAAATATGTTCCCCCATCTAAGAGAACTGATGCACTCTGCTGGCTTCAAACTTTAAAAATACCTCTCTGCTGAAGCAGCTGTTGAATAATTTATATTTCTTAGAACTGAGCTGAGTATATGTACATTTTTGCTTTGATATATATGGTAGACTTGTTTGTCCTTCCTTTCCATTGCCATCTTGTTTTTCACTTAACATTTCAATGTAGGAAATTCTGAAGACTTCAGAGTCTGGGAAAATGATTTGGGTTTTGGGAGTGAGAGAGAAGGGAGTGCAATTTGTTTGTGAGTTGTTTTTTTAATGAAAGGAAAAAATCCTGAACAGCTTGCAATTAGCAGCTCTGAAAAGTTATAGTTTCTTCAATGGCACACAGCATGCCAAGTAAACCTACAAGAGATTCCTTAGCTTAACATGCCTGGAGCTGGATACAGTTCCTCTAAATCAAAGCACAGCTCGCACTAACAGTTGCAGTATGTTAGTGGCTGGATGGTTGCTTTATGAAGAATTATAAAGTGACACAGCAGTCTGGTTGAAAAAAAACACACACCACGCTTTGATGTTTTTAACCACTAACTTCAAGAGGACCAACAGAGACCTTCCTGTTTTTATTGCAGCCTCTCTATCATCCCTCCCCTTGCTCCCTCCCTCCTCTCCCACTGTTAGATGGGGGACTGTTATCTTTCAGTCGCTTTGTAAGCTTGACTTGTTTACAGACTGAATGTCTCTGTTTATAGGCCTATATCAGAGAACAAACAGGGCAAGTGTGACTTCCTAGGATCTGAAATGCGATGCTTTTTCCTCTTGGGCAAGCAGGAGTGGCAAGGGAGGGGGGGAAGGAAGGGGAGAAGAGAAATCCTTTAATTGTCCTCCTTGTCCCTCTTCCCTCCAGGTTAAACGTACACACCTGTATGGTACCAAAGTATTTTAAATGAACCAGTTGCTTAAATGTTAGCTTACCAAAACTCCATGAAAATGCACAGCAATTGTCTCAGTAAAAACTTCAGAATCTCGTCCACCAACATTAAAATCAATGTTAAATAAAGGCTTCTCTTAAACTGCTATTTTGAAAGTTCTATATTATAGATCCATTTAGATATTCATTTGGGAAACCTTAAAAGCTTATATCACATTTTACTGGGGACATTTAAAGGGTGCCAATGGGATAATTATAAGCATACACACTGTAATGATGAAATTTTAGAAACCATTAATGGCATGAGTTTGGATATTCCTTCTTATCTTGAATAATATTTTACATCAGACATAACCCCGGTCCAGTTAATAAGAATAGCCCTTAATAAGGTACTCAAATGACATGAGAGACAGTTTGCTTATATTGCTAATGGCAGATTTCTTTTTAGTTCTCCATAACATTCAGGTTATAAACACCCCAGAGGAGGTATGGTTTTGTCCTTACGAAGGGTGTCTTACTTTTACACTGCCAATTTTTATTTTAATTGTCAGATTCATTTTTATAGGTTTCTGGTTTCAGAAGGCTTGCTTTTGCACAAATGCACACTTGGGAGCACAAGGGATTTTTAAGGAGGGTGCAAAGAGGCATATCACATTCGCTCTTGCAGTACTTTATGGTGAGACACTGGGCCAGCCAGTTTTGAGCTAGCTCTATCTAGGCTTTCTCTTGTAGATTGCTCACCCAAAGAGACTGAAAAGCTTTTGAACTAAAAAAGTCTAGGATGTTAACTCTTTAAGCACAACCCCTTCCAAATGAATAGATCAGACAGGACAGAAAAGGAAAGATTTTAACATGGCTCTTCCTTCGACAGCTGTGTCTATACAGGAGGGACCTTAGGCACTGGAGCTTGGTTAGACAGAGCCCAGTTACTCTGCGAGTAGCAACCCAGTCCAGTGCCCAGTCCCCGCGGAGTCCTCCCATCTACTCTGAGACCTGTCTGCTCCTTGTTCCTCACCATTGCCTCCGAGGCAGAGCTGGCCAGGTCTGCACTGTGGCTCTCTGGTTCCTATCATCCCCTCCAACGTGCTTCAGTAGCACCCCAGCAGAAGAGCAAACTCCTCTCCCTCCAGGGATATCACTGTACCTCCCGACTTCTTACTGACCGATCACGTGCCTTTGCAGACCGCAGACAGGAACAAATGCTGCCTGCACACACCTCTGCTGTGCAAAGGGACAGACAGCCTAGTATGAGCTGTGTCAGCTCAAGTGGATGAACTTTTAAAATAAAAGTGAGAATTTGGTCTCCATCAGAGTTCAGGTACAACTTCATCAGCTTAAACACAGCACCCAAATGGACATTACCTAAATGTGTCCTGGTGCCACTCTGCCTGCTGGTAACAGCGAAGCTGTTCTTCCTTAGCTGGCCTAGCATGAAGACATCCAAGGGTACTAGCCTTCTAGTTTTCTCCCACAGCAGCAGATTTCTCCTGCAGAGACTCCCTGCATCCTCCCACAGGCAGCCAGCCCCACCAGTGTACCATGTTCCTCTTCCACTTTCAGGTCCTGCCTTGCAGGAGGTACGGGCTTTTGCCCTTGTCTGGCATTTCATACCTATGAGGCTTCCTCAGTGCAGATTGCAGAGCACACTGTGTGAGATGTGGCCTTCTCGCTCTGCAGTCTCCTTACACTGAAAGCTGCAGACAACAGCAAGCTCAGTACGCTCCACTCCTGCCAAAAAGCAAGCAGCGAGCGAGAAGACAAACCAACCCTTCAAAGAGCGCCAAAGCCTCCCATTGCAGCTTGGCGTAAAGGGAAGGCAGAGATTTGTGGCCATTCTGTTTTGTTTTAAACTAAACTGTTTGGGCCATCCATACCCCTTCCAATTTTTGGTCTCATCTGAGGAAAACAGAGGAAATTAAACTATATGAGTAGAAGGTGGTTTTTAATCACAACCACTTTCCCCCCTAGAGACCAAAAGCATACGCTTGAATTAATGGACTCTTTCCATTAATTACAAAGGGCCCAGGATAGATGCAAAAGAAGTTAGGTTTTCCTCACCATGCATAAACTTCCTCCAGCTCTCTTCAGCAGTTTCACGTGGGGATGATGAAGCCATTTAGCCTAACAAAAGACCTGGCTTGAATCCTGGACCAGAATTCATATACACATTAATTTCTGGTTTTGGCATTCAGATATGATCATCTCTTCTTCTGTCCCTTTTTACAAGCTCCTCCTTTAAGATGGCTGAAAAAAAAAAAAAACACTTTAATGCTCAGTCCTAAGTACAGAAGTAGGGCTAATTTTGAAACACATGCCCCTCTTCAGCGTGGCCTGCTGGGAACTGTAGGTGACACTTTCCCCCGTACCTCAGTATTGTCAGATCCCATTCTGACACATACAATTCTGTCTGTGCTAAAGGCACCGAATTTTATATTATGGATTCTGCTATGCAGGAAAGACCTAGACATAATGTGACGGGATGCTTAGCCCTTTTTGCAGCTCTGGTCTTTACCATGGAAATCTGTGGCAAATCAGACCTTAAACTTTTTCTGCCACGTCTGAAAGTAAAGCCTTGACAGCCCTGCATAGCTGGAGAAGAGAGGATCACATGCTATTCCTCATGGGTCAAAGGATAATCAAGACTGAACTTGAAGGTGGAAACTATGTGAGATTTAGATACGTTCACAAAGTGCATGTAAAAGCATGAATACACCTATCTAATTTTCAGATTAAAGAGAATGAACATTTTAAGTCCCCAGTCTCTAAATAGGCAGTATTCAATCAGTGTTATTCCTGTAACTAATAAGAGCTCAAGACATCTCACAGATGGACAAGGAAATTCATGTGCAAGCCTTCATCTTTTCTACTCATTCTGACAAATTCTAGCTGGATGGCCTTTCCACATGAATTATCACACTCTAGTCCCTGTGGGAACGATTGCCTCTCTGAAAGCACTAAGATGCAGGTATAAGTATCATAACCCACTGAAGAACCAGAAAAGTCCCAGAGTTGACACATCTCACACAGGGTAAACGTATGTGACTCAGGGTTTTCTTTAAGCTGGGCAGGCAGCATAACTGAACACGGGCTTCCTGAAATCTGCTCCTGTTGATACCATAAAATATCATTCCCCCGCCCCCTTCGAAGCTACTTCTGCATGCCTGAGCAGTATGCACCACAAAGTAGGGCTCACAGGCAATTATGTTTCTAGAGCATATAATCGTGTCACAAAAAGTATAATTTTCCTTATTGTATGATTTCCTGAGCTACTTTGCCCTGTGAAATGCAGCACAAACAGAGAGAACGTAGGACCTGGGAGTTTTTCCTGAGAGCTCAGGTGCCAGCTGTTATTCGTGTTCCTGTGCGTATATCCACAGTGATATTCAAGATTGCAGAGAGGCTCAAAGCTTTGAGTCCACTGGTGGGAAATAGCTGACAGGGCACCAGGTATCAGGGCTGCAGGTTCCTTTCCAAATAACGCCACTTACCTGTCCCGAGACCTTTATGGATGTACTGTGCCCCGCAAGACCAATTTGCTCCCACATCTCGTGGGCCCAAGCTGTATGAGCTCTAGAGCAGGGGACCCCCCCTCCTCCCCGCCACTACAGCTCTGTACAGTGCCTGGGACTGCACGGCTTTATTACAATGCAAGCACAAATTAACAGCCCAAGCAGGCTTTGTGCAACGGTTGCCAAGCCAAGTTCTTTGCCTTGTGCTGAATCGTTTGCCCTGCTTAGCTTTTTAAGTCTAAGTTCATCATTTACTGCAATGTACTAAGTTATATCATAGAAATTTTAGAGGTGTGACTCCCCTCCACAAGTTACTTTTGAACAATAACAAGTCATCATATGCTTGGTCCTGTGTTCTGATGAGCTTTGAACTTTAATAAATGATTAATCCTATTTAGAAGTAACTTAACACTGCCTTAACGGCATCTTTCCGTGAAGTGTCACTTTGACATCCTCTGTTGTGTGCATTCATTGCAACTTTCACACGCTGTAAATTAAGAACATTTACACATGCAATTAGTGTTAAATAAATGCCTGAAGAACTCCTTGGGGATTAAGCAATTAGATGGCATCATGGAGTACCCTTTGTACTTAATGCTTATGAAGAAAATCATGTACCCGTTTTGCACAAATTGCATACTGGGGTAACCATTGTGCTGGTAGGAAGTGCTTGGCCAAATTGCCAAATGCAGCCTTGAGTTCATACACCCCACCTTCTCCCCAGCTCTCCCACCCCTCCGCCAGTGATTTGAAAGAGAAATTAATATAGAGAAATTTGTGTTAAAAGTACTTTATCATTAAGTCACTTCCTCCATAAGAAAGCATAGGATTTAAGAAGAACTTGAGTTTTTAATGCCATAGTTAAATTACTAAAAAAAAATCTGCCTAGAAAAAATACAGCTATGTACACACAGGCTATTTGCACAGCCAGTGACAATAGAAACATAATCCTTTCGTATTCTGTACTCATTTTATGGTGCATGAAAACTATAATCCGTATACGTGGCAAAGCATTCAAACAGTCTTAGGAGAAATACTTGGTGCACTAGAGCGCCTTGCAAGTGGGAGCATGTATTTTATGTATACACCATGCACGCACACCTAAAGCATACTGAAAGTAACAGCAATCATTTGTCCTGCAATGTATATGGCTGGTACTCACCAAAATGATTGGTTAAACACCAAAATTAAGGTGTTGGGAGAGAAAAGGGCAATGAATTTTTATGCCTTGAAGTTCAAGGTTAAAGTGAATCCAATTCACTCTTATTAACACCCGTCATTCACAGGCAGCCTGGAGAAGAGGGGACATCTCACCTTGGTAAAATTGTACGCAACACACGGACTTAGACACAAACAAGCAAGAGGTGAGCACAAAAAAAAGGCAGCTTTGGGAACAGAGCGAAGTTTGAAGTTACACCCTGAAGTCAACAAAACTATGAAAACCCCCTGCTGACACCAGGATAGGGGTCCCCCCTCTTGGCACCATGCCCTCCACCCTACCAAAACGAACCACTGCTCCCAGAGGTCACCCCCAAAGCCACACACCCTCCTTACAAAGAAGCCCATTGTAACCAAAAGCTTCCCGGAGCTGGTTAGTGCTGGGATACAATGAAGGTGGTGTAAGACATGAACTAGTTGAGGCTGCATTTCACAGGAGAAGAGAGGACCCTGTTGCAGGGGAGCAGGATTTCTAAGTGCCAAGCATTAAAAAAAAAAAAAAAAAAAAAAAAAAAACACGGAACAAAAAAATAATCAAACCCCCAAACAACATAAAACAGCTGCAGGGAAGTTGTTTTTCCACTTGATGCAGCCTGTAGAAATTGTTTAAAGGCACCCCTGTGGATGCGAAGTCACCCACTGCAAGAAATCCCAACCTCAGAGTGCCAGCGCCACCTTCTTGTCAACCAATTTAGTGGCAGCCTCTGAAAACAGCGACCTGCGGTTGCCAGCGTTTGCTTGTGTCAAAACCGGCACGGGTTGCGGCTGGTACCACCGCAGACACTCAGCTTGCCCCAGCGGGCGGGGGCAGACGGGGCCCGCACCCCGCCCGGCCCCGGCTCCCGCTCCCCTCAGCGGGGACAGGCAAACAACGTGTTTACAAAGAGGGCAGCTTAAAACTCATGGAAAGCCATTTAAAATCAGACTCAACCCAGCCTCCTCCTAAAAGGTGTAGTATTTTTCTTGATGCTTTAAGGCAGTCTTTCTTTTTCTAATGACAAAAATAAAGGGAGTTTTCTTCTGTTATTTTCTTTGATGCAAAGAAATTAATTTTCCCAGAAACTGTTCAAAAGCAAAATGTTTCTCCCATACAAGCAATTTTTCCATAGGTAAACATTCCTACAGCAAGACTTCAAAAGCAACCCAAGATGTTAGTGGGTGTTAAAAAGACTTCAGGTCTGGTAGAATATCATATTTGGGGGATATAAAGTTTTACAATCTTCCCCATTCAGAATCAGCAACTCAATGTACTGTTGAATCATCAAGAAGATGACTAAAACAGCCATCAGCTCCCTGGAAGGGAGGCCAAGCTCCTCGCTAATGAACCCTTTGACCCACCAAGGAGCACCACTGACAAGGGCCCACTGGGACACCCAACTCCTCATCCTGTGTCAAAAGACTCATGGCCGTGGTTGGTGATCTTGTCTGTGTGAAATGAACCAGCAACACAAAAAAAAATTACCATCTCTCAAAGAATTTTGGAGTTACAAAGTGTGCCAAATGAACGCTCTGGTGAGTTACAGACACAGCACAGAGCTGGAGTCAGCAGAGGGGAAGATTCTGTTTTGTTGTCTCAAAGTACATTAAATATGAAGTGAAAAGATATATAGTCCTCAGGGTGTGAGAATAACTTCTGAGCCTCTTCAGTTTACTTCTCTGAAGCAACTGTCACCAAAGGGTTCTTCTGATGCCATCTACAATTAAAAAAAAAAAATCTAATTCCCTGAACCATTTTGGGTGCTCTGATCATTTAGTCCATATGCTATCAATATAATTTCACCTTAGTCACTAGATAGCACAAGTAATAGCCTACACATTTTCATACAACTCTTTTTTTCCAATTTCCACCTGGGATGGATGTGGAAACAACAAAGTCCCAAAGCAAAACACTAAATATTTCTGTTCTGAGTGTAATTAATGAGGAAACATACTCCAAAGATATTTTCTTTTCCAATACAGTTTTGCATCAGATGATTCAGATAAATATTGCTGGATACTCATCCAAAAAATAAGGCCCTGAACATTTCAAGACTTGCTCTCTCCCCTGCAATCCTGAGGTTAGAAGTGGAATAGCAACAACTGCAAAAGGATGTGACCTTTTAATCGCATCCAGGAATCTGGAGCCTGCCTGTTCTCGCTGCATGGATTGAAGACGTTCGACGAGCAAGGAAGGGAAGCAGCAGAATCAAAAGGAAGTGCATGCTGAAGTTACACATCCATGTGTATGCAGGGAAAACCATAGATTTCCCAGGGTAAATAAAGAAGTTTGCCTTGTACTTCGTAGCAGAGTTGGCTGCATGTGGTGTTAAAATCCGTCCCTTGCCTATATACTGAACCCATACCATCATCCTATGAATTTAAGCAACTTCAGCAAAAGCTGTTAGAGTGAGCTGTCTACCTTCTGCTCTTAGAACCCACTGACATTGCAGCCAGGTCGTCAACGTTAGATTTTTACATATGTAACACTTGCATATACGCACATGCACGCCTGCAACTAGTTGTTAACTACAGAGGGAGGAAAAAATGCAAATGGAAAAATAAAAAGGCAAAGATAGAGGACACTTGAAGAAACACAAAAACAACAGCTGAGAATTTTTCAAATTAAAGAAAAAAAAAAAGAGTATTTTCAACTTTTCAAAACTCTTGAAAATGTTGATTATTGCTGTGAAATATGACTGTATCTCGCATCCCCCGCCTTCATCTCAGGAACATTCAGTCCTAATGCATTTAACTGCTTAAGAAGAAACATCAGTTTAAGCTCTCCAGCGAGCGTGCACTCATGCCTTCCCTGGGACTCCTCAGCAACTGGCTGTAATACGCTTTTCCCTTGCATAATACAGACTGGGAGCAGTCACAATGTGATGGCCAAGGTAAATTCACACAGTACAACCTCGAACAGCACAACTAGACCCGGTGTTACTTCGAAAGCGGAGCAGCACTGATGCTACTGAATGTCTGGTGGGGGACTGGAGGAAGGCGCTGACCTTCATTTCTCCCAGACCTGCTGTCACTGCCTGCTCACCCCAGATCGCCCTCTCCATCTCTGGGGGAGACACCCCTGGAGGCAGTTACACTCCCGGGGAGCCCTGTCTCCCTACCTGGAGGATTGCTCCCATGGCTTAAGCTGAAGCCTGCCTCAACCCTCCCCATTTCCTGTTAAGAGCCTGTATACATACACATATATACATGTATAATATGTATAAATATTTAATATCAATTACAGGGAAGACAGGGCAGTCTTTCAAACTTCCCATATGTCAACATACTGTACAAACAGGAAGCAGCACTGCAGCAACAGGTCATTAAAAAGCCTGCAGACCAACCAAGAATCAGGACGCTCATCTGAAAAATGGGGGGGTGAATATCAGGCCTTTTACACCACAGTTGGCATATCCTAAATCTCACAGTTTCATACCCTCACAGAAGAGAGATGTGTGTTTCATGGAACTACCTGAGCAAGCAGTTTTATAAATAATCACGTATTTTCACACTGTCTTTTCCCATAACACCCTCCCTATTGCTTGATCGCCTCTACTCTTCTGCTCTCTTGTCAATAAACACAAAGTTTCTACAGAGGGTGGGGAGAGATGCTCAGAAAGTGGTTCTCTCTCCTTTGGTAGGAGCCTTTCCATGACAGAGGCACCCTGAAAGCAGCAACCTGCCTTCCCCTCCTTGCAGGCTTTAATCCCTTCCCTCTCCCTGCCTTCCACCTTGAAATGACATTATAAGTAAAGTCACAACTGATTCGTTTCTCAAGAAGCTGACGTAGGATAGCCAAGATCGGCTGCCAGTGAGAAGGAATCCGGGGGGAGGAGGGGAAGCTCTGACCCACCCAAGTTCTTGTTCATCACAAAAAGTACCCGCTATAAGGTAGAAAAGGCCAGCATTTGCAGTATCACTGAGTGCTCTCATCTAGAAAGGATCCTCATTAGCATTTCCTGTCCCATTAACCAGCTGAAGGTGATATAGCCTAGTTTACCAGTAACATCTGAATAGCAGCTCTATTTCTTTTTTACATTTAAAAAAAAAAAAAAAAAGTAAAATTAAAACCACCCTCCTTCTCCCAAGTATTCACTGTTTTATAATCCAAGCTGTCCTAATGCAGCATGAGTATGCACACAACTGGCTATGTTTTTTAACATCTGCTTTTCATTTTCTTAACAGGAAACCAACACAATTTCCATGACAAAGGAGGATTCTGGTGTTATACTCTCATTTATCTGTCATGTGTACACTTGGCAACATTTGATCTTTATTCTCTAGATGCTGAAGAAATAATCTAGGAATTATTGCTTCTTGACAATACAAACAAATAAGACTATCTATAAATAAACCGCAGCAAGGACAGGGGGAGGATCGCTTCGCACCCACAGAGGGACTGTCTCAGGGCTAGTTCTCATTTATTTTTTGGCCATCGCTGGGGATCAGGAGGTCACCCTCCTTTCTGAGCCCTTTTGTGCGAGCCTGCATGTGGGAAAGACAGGCCCTCACACAAAGCACCTCTGAAGAAATTGGCTGACTTTTTCCCCCTTCTTGCCAGTTTCCCTGACAGGGAGCTGGGTTTTCGTGGGACTGGGCAAGGCGGGAGGTGACATCCCAGCAGGCAGCATGGCCCCCGCCACCGCCTCCCGGATACCTGTGCCACTGGCAGCTAGGCTTCACTTGCAAACCACAGCTTGGTGGAGGGAAGAAAAGGTTTTGTGTGAGCTATTTAACCTTACCTCCACTCTATGAATTTCAGTTTCAAAACCCAGGAAGTGTAATATTCTTTAAATAAATTGCAGGCACAAAAACATTGTTTAGTTTATGCTATACTCATGTAGGGCATTCTTGGTAGCACCCACCAGATGCTGCTCAACTTTTTTTTTTTTTTTTGTCTTTTAAATTTTACTGTTTGTAGCATCTCCCCATGGCTATTCTTGTTTGCCTTGGAACTGATCCAAACAGCTATGGGAGGAAACAGCCAGGATGGCCATTGACTTCTCTGAAAGTTGAATCAGGGCCATGGGCAGTAATGGATACAATCCACCGAGCCTTTTCTGAAGGCTCTGAAATTAATATCAGCTCCTTGATTTCCATGTTACTAATATGACAGGTAGGTTTTGAAAAGGACCACCTTTCTTTTTTCCCCTCTCTTTTGCCTTCTATGTGAAAATGTTGCTCACTACAGAAAGATGCATTTGTAAAGAAACCTTCAGATTCCATCAAAGAGAAGTTTTATAGGGAAATCGTTTCAAGATAGAAAATTAAAGACACTAGTTAAAATTGTTCCAGTTTAATATCTTCACTGTCTAATTATGAGATTGACCCTACAGATACTTCATCACGGCTGGGATTTTCTTGGAAGTGAAGAGCACAAATCAGTTGAATGCATGTTCCAAAGTCATTTATAGCCAGATGTAATTAAAATGGCATATTGCCTACCTCCCTGTGGCATCCAGAGGCTGGAGGTGTCTCAGATTTCTATACAGTTAATGAGAGTTAGGAGTCTCAGTATAGAAGCTAAAGCAGCCTTTGAACAAGGAGGTGCAACTGACACAAGTGTGCTCAGCATGCAGCTACTTGAAACCACCCAAGAGAAAATGCTGAATGCAACGCATTGCCCCAGATATTTACCCCTCCTGGGGTTTCTGCCCTTCATTCCTTGCTACAGTGAGGTTATCTTTCCCTCTTTAAGATCAGCCGCCTGGGACATCTCTTCACAAAAGACTTTGCCTTGTTTTTCAAAGACTCAAACAGAGGTTACCCTTTTAAATGACGTCTGGTACCACAAGCCACGTTTAATATAACAACTCAGTGGCTGAAGCATTACCCTGGGAAGTGGGAACCTGGGATCTAGGTCTTTTTCAGCCTGGGGTTGTCCAAATATGTGAGCCATCAAAAACTGGCCAGAGAGATTAAATGCCAAAATGAGAGAACTATCCAGACATAGACCAACAATAGCTCTATTTTTATGTACAAACTTATTTATATTCATCTTACTTCAGCTCATTTCCTTATTTAAAAGAAAGCTATTTTTGTCCAAACAGACCTGCTTGAGGTTTGCCAAACCATAAGAACCGAACTTGTTTTAAAGCAGAGAATTGATGCCAGAGGTGGTCTTAAAAAAAAAAAAAAAAAATTACAATAAACCCCTCATTTTGTAACCTCCCTAAAAATAGAGAAACAAAAGGCTTAATCAAATTAGGCCATTTAAAAAACAAAAAAAAAAGCATGCCTTGGCTCAAGGAATCAACCTCACCCTTCAAGGGTGAAAACAAGCATCCTCTTTCAGAACTTGCATTTATATTTCAGTTAATAAAAGGAAAAAAAAAAACCAAAACAACAACAAAACAAAGCAAAACAGGAAAGAGTAGTTCTAAGTGTTATTTTTTTCTCTCTTCATGGCTGTTAATCACATGAGAAACCTCACTAAATCTTCTGAGTATTTCTATTAGTAAGTGCTCAATATTGTAAATAAGTGATACATAGTTTGGCCTATGGACAGCATAGCAAGGACCTCTGGAGGAAAAAAAAAAATCCCTGTAAGTTTACATATTCATATTTGTGCCTTTATCTGCATGTCTATGGTTTTAAAAACACGCCCAAGGAAACAGTTGGTACCATGTGGGAAGAACAGTAGAGAAGACCTAAAAAAGGTTAGAATGGTATGGCCAATTAAAAAAAGAAAATAAATCTCTCTAACCTCTTTTGGTAATTTCTTTGTATTATTTACATATCATTTTTTTTAGTTAAAATAACATTCAGCAATTTAAATATGCTATGCAGAAAGAACTAGATAGAATAGGTGGGAAGTGACAGTACCTGGGAGGCAGTTTTCCATTTAAACACTCTTCTTATTTACAGGAAATATTATATTTTTGACTGTCCACCAGGAAAATTTTAACAACATATGCAGTTTTAGGAAAATCCAAGATATTTCAGCTGTCAAGAAGCAACAATTTATTTGGGGTCAGTTCAGCAATAATTTGCCCTGACTTGAGATGCCGCAATGATTCATGGAAAACTATAGATTGGATGTCTCTTTCTGTTCACCTCCATGGGCTGGCTCCATACTAGATTTCACCTCCAGTGACCTCTACAGTCTTCCCTTTAGCTGAATCATTAGTGGATGATGGAAATCCTACAGACATAGTATATTATGGGAAATGCAGTCCAGCTGTGAAGAGCAAGCCACAGAAAGTGACTTCTAGTTATTACTCTCCAGTCTTCAAGCTTGTTTTCCCTTCTCTCAAGCCTCACGCATCTCAGCCATTTTTCACTTTACTAAATGAAGTGAGTTTTCACCTATGAGTAACATGACTAAATAACCTGACTGGTTTAAAACTAAGTCTGTGCATATTGACTACCCTTCTAACCCAAGCTGTGTCTTCTTCCCGAGGCCACTTCTAGTAGGTCTGTGCAAGCAGAGCACAGCTGGGAAATCTTCATTTGGGAAACAAAGATGGCACTTTACATCATTATTTCTGCCTTATAATCTGTGTGTTCAGTAGCTCGATGTAAGTGCTGCTATTAACAGCAATCCCGCAGTGCCTTCGTCCCTTAGGACCTTGTGAGTGGGATTCCTGTTAGGGCTACTAATTGAAGGTAAAGCAAAAGGAATGAAGGATCTATTCAATTGGTTCCTCTAGGTCCCAGTACTTGTGCTTTTATACAGTAGATAAACTGCACTCTAACAAACAGAAACTTGGAATAAAATTGGGCCTAGAAAATCATTCCATTGTCCTGTCTCTGTCCACTGCCAAAGCAAGTATTACATCAATTATTATAGGTGCATGCATGTGCACACACTCTCCATACACATTTTGTAAATGCACCCCTATATAGGGAATGTATGAACATATGTATGTGTGTATAGAAAGTCAACTCAGCATGTGGCTCACAGACAGCCTTGCCTGCCATCTAACTATGGCTATAAATGAATCAACTCCAGGAAAAATTTCTGCTTTCAGACTCATGGAAAATGTTATGTTATTTTTGGCTTATGTCAAAGAAAAGCAGGGTGATAAAAGAGTGGGTACTGTAAGGTCCAAGTTCATCTGCATTTTCATCTGTATGTGTCTTTTGAGATCCCTCTAGGTTCTGTTTACTTGCATAGACTCAAGCAGCATACTGTATGTTTACATTTATTCTGTTTTATCATACTGCAGATGTAAAGAACCCATGTAGGATTGTGCATTTTATATATATTATATACATATAGTAAGTATAATGATCTATGATTTGGTTCGATGATCTACATAAATATTAATCAGTCACTGAGACTACAAAAGCAGCAAGTTTGAGCAAATTATATGGAAACCTTAATATTTTACATTATTTTTGTACCATTCTTCATCCATACTCAAAGGAGGGAACTTAATCCTTAAAGAAAATCTATGTGAAAGGAAAATTACCCATCACTTTTCACTTTGCTGCCATAAGAATGAATGCCAACAATTAACAGAAATAGCTTTCTAATCTGTCCTGTCACCCGTGCTCCTAGGCAAACAAAGATACCTCAAGAGTGCTGCCATGCAGAGAAGAGACATGTAAAAGGCAGACAGCCTTAACAAAAGGAGAAGTCTTGCCCACAAGATCTTTGTCCACAATGATGCTTCCTCCGAAACAAAGTCCAAAGAAACTCTAGTACAATGTTTTAGTTACTGAATTATATGCCACTCATTCATCCCTGTAGTCTAGCTAGATTGCACATTCAGAGCTGGCTCTCACTGCCATCATTTCACAAATCCAAAATACTAACGACAAAAGCTTGGCAAGACAGAAAAATTAGATCCAAATACTCCAGAATCTGGGGGAAAAAAAAATATGAGATGTGTAGTTCATGACATGGGCTAATGCACTCTCCTTGCTTATCTCAGAATACCTTCATAAATGCGCTTCCTCTTATTCCTTGCCAAAAAGGCCCAAGACAAGCACTTGCAGCTATGCTAGCCTTACCTTTTTTTTTTTTTCTGAGGGCATTACTCAAGGGTGGAATAGCATGGGAGCTAAAATATTTTCTTTCACTACAAGGTTGCTGCTTGAAACAGGGCATGCACTAACTTACAATGGAGCATTTTTAGTCCTGCTGTCACCTCAAGACTGATCAATAGAAGCTTCTCTTCCCTGAGACCCAGTTTCTTCCCTAAGCTCCTTTTGAATGCTGATGAACTACAAATGCAATACTTCTACTGTAAGGTGTGATGTAGCTAAGCAGTTCATGTGAGGATGCAAAACTTCCTTAAAGTTTCAGACATCTATCTGGTCTATGAAGGTTGTTTCAGGAAAAAAAAGTCATGTGTAAGACTGTAATAATTAATAATTAGCGATTATGAGACTTCAGGAGTAGAGAAGGATAAATAAACCATGAATCACAGCTAGCACCTCCTCCCATGCCCACAGACCTCTACAAACAATACGTCTTTGACATAGTTTATCAGCAAATCACATACACATTTCCATGCTTTCTACCTTCCTGGGCATTACTACAGCAAGGTCACTAATTTTTCAGCTTTAAACCCCAAACTGAGCACCCACTTTTACAAGCAAAAATCAACAGGCCAGTGGCTGGCACCACGGAGTAGGTGCACAGAATCAGATGGCACAATAACCCGATCAACACTAACCTTCCTGCTAAGTCCTTTATACCATAGGTAATACGGTCTCTGGCAAAGAAGAATGCTTTGATGAATCAACTTCAACAAAGGACACAGTGACATTCAGTCTTAAGTAACATATCCCTGCCTTGTGCTAAGGTTTGGGCAACATAAGCATATTTCTCTCTCCTATGGTTAGAGTAAAAATACCTCTATGCACGGGCACCATTCCTATATCTTCAGTGGAATTTCAGTCTCCTTATCTCACAGCTGAGTTTCGTCCACAAAGTGCAAAAATAAATTTGCTCTGCCGGTTTTCAGCAGCGTACCAGCCACAAACAAAAATGGTTCCTATTAACAATTAAATGGGAAACTTTACAGTTCCTCTCCCACACAGGTCTTTGCAGACCTTTTTGGCATAACATTGGAGGAAAAAAAAAAAAAAAAAAAGCATAACTGCAGCTGCTTTTCCTTTAGACCAAGAACTATGTTTTCAGTTAGTTATATTTTCACATTTGGATTGGAAAAAAGTTCAAACAGAGTTTCACTCTAGCAACTGAGTCAATATATAACATACTCCTGCTTGTATGGGAGAAATAAGCATGCAAAAAGCTACACAGAGAGCTTGCAGGGGTAATGAATGTTGGCATGTAGAATCTGCCAGGGGGTGGATGGTGGGTAACAGAGCGCACCTGCAAACTACCTTGTAGGCCAGTTGTATCACTTTAATCTTTGGATCATGCTCTGCCCAAGGCTGCGTCCTAAGCTGCAGCGCTGCCGGTACAGGAACGCAGCACTCAAATATAGTACGGCTATAGCTTATAAAGATGTTTGATGTTTTGATAAAACTACACCAGCTACAGTGTTAAAGAATAATTTGACAGGGCAGCCGTGGCGCTCTCGGACAGTTCAGCTGGGACTGCTGCGCTGGTCAGGAATCACACCTATTTGTATGCAGACTGACACAGCTATGCTGGCAGACATCCCTAGTACAGAGCTGGCCTCAAAGGAGATGAGGACAACTGAGAGGAAAATTTAGTTCATGCTGGATGGTTTTCAAGTATAAAGTGATTTTACAGAGCAAAATCCAAAGTGTTTTGTCTATTCTACTGAAGGAGCCTCAAGAGCACTGAAGGCCACAGGGGCCAAGTGGCAGGACACAGTTCACCTTCAATATAGCTAAACTCTCCTCCTACCCTAAATGTGTGCCCCTGTCTCACTGTCTATTGGGTGTTGCCCCTGGCCTATGCTGTTCCTTGGAGCTTGCCCAAGGACTTCCTAGGAGACTGCCAGTTGGCATGGATCAAAATCCTGCCAGGAAACAGGCTAACAATGAAAACAGTATGGGACACCTGCAGAAGAGTGCTCAAGGCTACGAGTAGGACCTGTTGAGTTTCCTGGTATAGACTTAGGCTTTCCACACACCACTATAATAAATGAATAAACTCTACATAGCATATAGTTTATCTTGGAGATCTATAGGAAGTGCAGCCCACACTTGATTCTTAAACACCTCTGTATATCAAGTAGCTAAAATGCCCGTTAGTGATGCACTGGAATTCTAATTTCACATGATGAATGACCTATTTTGAGTTACTTTTCTGTTGTTGTACAGACACAGAAATAAAATAGTAGTGAATGACATGTTGCCCGAGATATCTTTATAACAATTCATTTACTCTGCAAATAATGTTTTGAACAGCCTACTGATTCAGATGCTACAAGAAAGGCAACATAATAGATTTGCTTTCTCCACAAGAAATATTTTTCAAACATATCTGATGCAAGTGATTTTTTTCCTTTCATGGAGTTAATGAAATATTATCTAATTATATACCCTTCACAAAATAACACTGTTTGCGATAAAAAATTTTCAGAGCTAGAAGATCTCTTCTGTAGATGGACACAGACCTAATGAGCAATGAGAGTGGCAAGTGGGGTGAAGATTTTCACAGAATTAGTCTGGCTGGGGAAGTGATCGGCTCATCACTCACATGCATGAAATAGTCTAACTTCAGAATTACATAAAGGTCGCCATGCTCATTGCATTTAGTTCTCAGCCTCTTGTGTGACAGCACCACCAAAATATACCAGCTACATACTGCAGCACAGAGATATCAGTACCTGGTCACCTGTTGAGGTCATTTAACATGTCTGAAAAATCGTCACTGCCTAGGTATCAAAGCTTACAGACTGTACTCTCTGAGCCAAAAGATTAGCCTGTGACCTAAAAGTGCAGGCTGCGGATGTAGAGCACATCTCAGAAAACACAGAAACACAAAATAACTGAGACTGAGACAGATTTCTGGTTGTCTGCTTCAAGCCCTCAATCAAAGCAGAGCCAGCTTAAGAGTTACATCGGACCGATAAGTACCAGTAAAGTTTAATTACCTAGCCTCCAAAACAGGGATTTCACTGTATTTCTCAGAAACTGCTCCAGCATTTAACCATCCTCTTAAATCCCAATTATCCAACAGGCTTGTTCTCTACCAAGATACATAATTTATTAACCAACAATGCTCAAAGATAACCCTTTTACACAAGATTTTTCTGCATAACTTCTGTAGGCACTTTTTTACTGTGATAGAGTATAGAATTAGTCTCTCCTTGTATTTCCACAAATAATATTTGAATTATATTAGAATGCTTTGATCCTATTAAATTGAAAGCACGAAATAATTAGTACCAGGAAAGAGTTTACATTAGTAGTACAGGTCTGTGAACATGATACACATGAAATGTATAAGAACAGAGGTAATATGGTAAGATAGGAGAAGCAGAGGATAAAGTTAGGACACTTTATTGCCCACAGAGCCCAACCAACCATAGCAGTATACTGTTATAGTCCACTTACACTCTAAAACTAAGCAAAAGGGTTTGGCCCAGTTGTGCCCCAAAAAGACACAGCGAAAATGAGATCATGCACTTGTGTGTTGATACCAGCTTTCTCAACAAAAAGCAAACAAATAGACCAAACAAAAACAAACAAAAACAACCACACCCAAACCAAAACATTATTTGCTTTGCTTATTCATTGCCAGGATCTGAAAGCCACAAATGGTCAGATTTCAGTTGTGCTGCCACCTCTAATTTTCCCGTATTGGAGATAACAGAGAGAGGAGAACAATCAGTATGTTTTAGCAAACAGCTGTACCGTGATCCATTTTCCATTATACCACAATAACTAGCAAAAGACTTCAGACTTTTAACGTGTAAACAGGTAGATACAGCGTGAAGGATCCTGATTTATAATCCCCTTTGCTGTACTGTAGCTTTTTCAGCAATTCCTAGTTATTTTAAGTAAACATAGAAGAGCACACAAGCCTATAGGGTACATCCTACCTTCTCTCTATTTTGCCCGTTGACCTTTAGCATCACTGCTGCCTTACTAGAAGCTCTGGAGCAAGGAAAGAACTGCTTGAACACAAAGAAAGAGGAACAGCCTGCAAGACATCTTCTAAAAAGTGTAATGGCTTCTCCCCAATCAGTCAAGATAAGAAGCCTTTATTTTTATACAGCTTTGCAGCTTGTATAGTCATTTACACATTTGTAAAACATTACCAGTTGATGAGGTAGCATTTTGCACCCACTTTGCACTCCCTTCGGGCAAGTGTAAATGACCATGCAAGGTAAAAGACACCGGAGGAGAAGGCACCTCAGGTGTTTTAAATGCTTAATTACTTATACGACTCAAATACAGGTGTTCCTCCTAAACGGTCACATTAGCTAAAAAGTTTTGATACTTAAACACAGAATAGAAATATTTGCAACACAGAAGATACTGAAGTACCAACCAATCAGAGAAATACTTATTTAAAAGACACGTTAAAATTCTTACTCCTATTAGCACATTACTTAGGAGTCCTAATGACTATATATTCATCCAATCCTTCTGAGAAAGGACCCAGGACATTAAATTAAAAGAACGCTAACTCAGAAAAAAACCCACCCACCAAATACTTTTCTTCTGTGTTAGCAAACTGAATCAGTTCGTCAAGGGATCAGAGAAAAACCAGATGAGGCTAATGGGACTGCAAGCCTGAGCCAAAGAGCAGCCAAAACAACAGAAGTGAGTCACCAGATCTGCTTGCTCGTCACAGCACCCCGAAGTACAGTAGAAGGTAGGGAGCCAGAAAGCAGAGCAGGAGGAAGCACTGAAGTGATGAATCTGTCACAATGGGCAATTCTCTTGATATAAGACAGGTATTATCCGAATTTCCAACCTGATGCTTATTTATTTACTCATAACCCCGGTGCAGAGGTGCAGGTCTTTCAGTGCTAGAGTGCAGTGCCAGTTCCGTGCACTTGAATATCTCAGGTGATGCACAGAAAAACAACATACTGAGGGATCTGAAGATCTCAAATGGGCATGTGCAGAGCTATATGTATGCTTTGCTGCCAAACGCATGGGGATCCTATTTAACATAAAAGTATAAACAATAGTATTTTTTAACATGAAAGCATTAAAACTGTGCTTACTGCACCTAGTCTAAATTGCAATTTATTCAAGTTGAGTTTCAAGATTTCAATTTGTCCAAGTTGCACTTCTGTGGTCAACCAGTGCTATGGCAGTTCTACTCTCTAAAGCTGGTATTTCACCTGCCTGCCCCTGTCCCTGTCCCCAGCTCCTTAGCCCCACCACTGTGTCCATCGTGTCGATGTGGCTGTTTGGGTGGCTTTGTGGTAAACTTTGTGGCAGAAGGCAGAGGATGGGGTGCTACTTTTGAAAGCCATGCTACTTCATGCCCATTTAAGTAAGTGTATTTGAAACTGTACCTTAAATCCCATGGAGCAATAATCCTCCAAAGATATTCCTTGTCTACCCTGTGAAGCTGGTTATCCATCGCTTTTCAACTTGGCGGCTCATTTACACCGCTTTTGGATGAAATACAAATTTAAACAAAATGTGAATATCATCAATTTATACCCAGTTACCATACGTGCAAATAACTGCACTAGAAACAAGATAATGGTCAAGCCAATTCATTGAATTTCAGGTTTTGTTCTTTTAAGTTTTACAGGCTCTGGACTGCAAACTCTCTCCAAGCAGTGGCTCTGTTTTCCTATGAAGCCAGCAGGATCAGGCCCTGCTTCTGACCAGGATCATTACAAAGGACATGGGAAGGGGGGAGGAAGTTTTCTCCAGGGAAGAGTAAAAATTATCCATGGCACTGTACCAAACAGAAAACCCACAGAGCTTCTCTGGACCAACAGTTACACAGCTGAAGCTCTTTTCAGCTGGTCTGGAGACATTTACTTTGAACTACTATTTTTAGTGTTTTATCACTTGTCCACAAAAACTCACTTAGACTGAAACCTGGCACTCAAAGATATGAAATAGGAATGTCAAGGGTTTTCGTCAAAATCCTTTAAAACAAAAAAGAAAGAAAGAAAAAAAAAAGAGAAATATATTGTGTTTAATTTTAAGTTAAACATGCACAAAGAAAAACAAACAGGCTTCCCAGTTTGAACTGCTTTCCCTCCCTTGTGCTTGTGTAACTTAAACAAGCTTTTATTTAAAACATGATATTTTCCAGACCCTTAAGACCTTTGCTTGAATTAGGCATTTCTGGAATTTCTGATTTAAAATTGAAATGACTGAGTAGCAAATACAGCAGAATAAGAACACAAGCCCTGTGCTTTGGTAACTTTTTATTTATAGCATATTTTATTACATGTATCAATATTAAAATCTCTCTATAAAGTTTAACTAAGGATTGAAATAATACTACAGGTAAGATTACATCCGGACTGAAGTATTCTGTTGGTTTTGGGTTATGGCAGGCTATGGCACATCACAAGACCAACGCCCCATTTTATCATTAAACAGCCAGAGTGTTTCTTTGGGCCACAATTTGCTAACATATTTAAGTGTGTGGCTAACTTCAGTTATGCAACTAATTCCATTGGTTTCAACAGGACTATTCACTTGCTTTATGTTAGACAAGTGCTCAAACATTGTGCTTGACTTGAGCTGAGCTCAGCTTTACAGAGAGCTCCTTTAATTGACTGTCTGATCCATCTGTCTGATATCTACTGTCTGATATCTCCTGATATCAGGAGAATACTGGCCATCTTGGGGAATTCCTAAGGGCATGAACAGATCTTACCAAAAATGTTAGAGAAAAGATAAAGACTAAGAGGTTGCCTCTTCAAGTGAGAAAAACTGTATCTAATATTGATCATTTTCATTAAAATATTTTGGATTAATAACATATCACTGGCCTTAAATTTGAGTTTCCTGGCTTTGGTGGGAGTGTGACACAAATTTAGCTTTACTTAAACACAGAGCCTTTTTTTTTTTCTCTCCTTCTTTTTCTCTTGATTTATTTAACATGCACTCCCTTTGGTTGCATTATGGAGCAAATTTTGAGCAAGTATAAATCCTGGGAGTTTTACTACCTAATTAAAAACATGTTCCTGTTCCACACGTTGATGGGAAACTCATGTCTCAAAGGGTTAATTAACAGTCTTTACACATTCTGTATTTAGCTCAGGGTACAAAGCCAAAAACATAAATAATGTCTTAGACGGAAACAGGAGGTGCAGATGGTTTTTAAATTTGGTTCTTAGTGCATTTTACACTAGCCAGAAATATGTACTGCATAAAACCGAAACAATGACTCAGTAACCATACTTAATGCACAGTTACATTTAAAATGTTCTTCCCCTTTTGCAATTTCATACCTTTTAGGCTTAAAAATAATAATTGTAAGCTTGCTGCAGTCAGATGTCTGTAAGCAAGAAGCCTTGAGACAGGAGTGCAACAATAGTGTCGCTCTCTTGTAACTGAGAGCGACAAATGACAAGTATGAAACTACACCGTTGTGTACATAACAGATAATCATCTGACAAAAACAAAATTAAACACTGGGGTGACAACAGAAATTAGCACACTGATTTACCAGCTCTCCACTTACAAAGCAAACACCCTATAAAATAGCACTAATTCGGCATTAACTTTAAATGAAGCAGAATTATTAACTGAGAATACCAGTTTAAAAGAAAAGTGAGAGAGGATCTTTCTGAGAAACAAATGCTTAAAAAAATTCCATTACAAAGGCATAAAATGGAACATCAGCCCACATGAGTCCTGCTAGTCCCCTGTCGCTGGCTCTCACTTATATAAATATTCTGTTGAATCCAAATGGCAAAGGGACCTGGTAAAAGCTGACGTTAATTGCGACAGCTGAATGAGACCATTGACTGAGGGGCTGCTAATTGGGTAAAAGTGTTTGCAGGTTTGAACTCACGTACAATGTGCTAGGGGACAGTGGAAGTGAAGGAAGCATGAGATGAATACAGAAGACAGCCAGACCATCTCATTCCCTGTTGTTACAAGTTATTCTGTTCCAACAACAAAGTGGCCTTGGACATGTCATGACATTTGTGTCTCACTCTAATGTCGCTTAATGGGACTTAAACTTTAACTAACCTCTAAAGGTGCCATGAAAGTGAGTTAATTTTTAACAGGCATTTCGTAAGAGATCCGTTTAGTGTATGTTTACAGATTTGTGAAATGCCAATTACACATGTTCTTGGAGCAATAATTGCAATTTAGGATTGCAATGGCCTTGGACATAAAATACAAGTATTCCTACAAACTACCTATAGCTAAACTAATACTCTACTTTGGAACTGCAGCTCCAGCTAAATTGCCTGTCTTCCCATGTCAGAGCATCTGCCTCAAAAGGGGGCTCCAGTCTGTGGTTTCAGAGCAGACATAACAATTCTCTATAGTCTTGACTTAAAATTGAAGAGCTCGGTGGTTTTTATGGGCTGACTATAAGCTGCTGTTGTCCTACTAAGGTTTCCTTTCTCAGTACGCTGATGGTTTTGGAAGCACCCATATATCTGTCTGCAGCCTTTAACTCCTTTAGTAAAGAGGCAACCTTGATACCTTGTCCAGTATCTAAAAGCTAGGATCTGTAGGTCCCCGGCTCCTTTAGATCCTCTCAGAAGCATGCTTGCGAACACTCTTCTGCTTCTAAATCACTTAGATATCATTGGATGTTTTGTCTAGCTAGAAAACATGGCAAATCATCTGGAACCTGACACTTAAGAGGAGGAGATCATATGGCTATTACCTCAAATGAAAATGGGGAAATTTTGCCATAAGACTTTATGAAGGAACGTGATTTGCTAAGATTTCAGACCACTGAGTAATACCTTGCAAATCAGGTCACATAAGGAAGCCCAGACTCGCTAAATGGGGTGCAACTTGTGCCAAGTACTGCATGTTCCAGCATTAGAGACACATCTGTCAATGAGAGGCATGTTTCTCTCTCTACGCAGAATACTAGTCTCTTCTTTCTGCTTTATCCAGAAAATGATAAAAGTGTGGCAGCATCCCCTAGCTGGAGTCGGTAATATTCATTGAGAAAGAGCATTTTCCTACTTCTTCCAAGAGTAGGAGAACACTGCCGCAGCACAGAGGGGGTAACATCAGTGTCCTGGATGTCAGGGCTAAGGTCCAGGCCCCAGTTTCATTGTAAAAGATGAAGCAGGTTGGCACGTCGAATAAGGTGTTCGGTGCCCATGCCTGTGGTGTGGAGACTGGCACAGTCTCTGCCCTGCGTCCGTGTTAGAGGGCTACTTGATATCGTCCTTCTTTTTCCTCCTCCCACTTCTGGGTTAGGGTCAGAGTGGTCCCAGGGGAAACCCGACTCCCTGCCATCCCCGAATGGCAAAGTTGCAGGAAATAATGCTGCAGTGCTGTAGCAACAATGCAGCAAATTATGCAAGAACTTGTAAGAGAAGGGGAATTTTATCTTAAAACAAAGCTGATTTCGGTCACACCCTCATCATCCTCATACCCCCACCCCCCCTCACAAGTGCTAAGGCTTGTTGCACGAGTGATCTGCCCAGCATGCAGGCACCCAGATGCTCATACCCAGGTGTCCTGTTCAGGCTTCTCTGCAGTGACACAGAGGACCCCTCAACTATCAACTCCTCCTCATGTCTCCTCTTCTTCCTCACCTGGCGACCCTGTGCTGGTTTTGGATGTGCCTTTTTGCACCCTTCAGGGGATGACAGTGATTCATCTCTCCATCCTGTTCCACCTCTGTGAGTCATCAGGTCTTACTCACTCTACTTTGTCTCCCAATCTGGGTGACTTGAAAAGCTGTACACACGTGTGCTAGGATCCTGATGACCCGCTCATCCAGCTGCCATCAGCACATGCCGTTCTTATAACCCTTCTCCAACTGTTTACTCATTCCGGTGTTTTTGCAACCGGACTTATCCATTTGCTCTCCTAAGATACTAATTTTAACATTTCTACTACAATTCTCCATACCCCCGCCAGCTCTGGTGGGTCATTTGTAAGTAGTATGTGGAACTTTTTCTGTTGCAGCCTCTGTGTAACCAAGTTGCCTCTGTCAGCAGGATGCAGCCTTTTTGGTTATGTAAAAGGGAAGGGGACAGGACCCTGACTGATATTGTGGAAAATGAAGTACACCCACAAAGAATACAGCCCCAGTGAATGATAACGGCTGATGATGCTGAACATACGGAAAATGAGAAGTAAATTTGATGCACTGGATAGAACAACACTCCATAGCCAGAACAAGCGAATATAGCCAGAAGAGATCAGAGGTAATGAGTATGGGAAGGAAAACAGCAAGCACAGTACAGAGCAGGAGTTCTTTCTATTTCAGGTTAGCCCATAAAAAAGACAAAAGAAAGAAGGAAAGAGATACCAGGTGAAGAACAAAGTGTGGATGAAGGGAAGTCCCTTTCAAGCAGAAATGTCTGTGAGCACTCTAGAGGGAAGCCGAACTTCTCACTAAGGGGAGTGCAAGTTTGAAATAGAAAAAGACTAGGAAACAATGTCTGTGGCAAACAGAAATACAAGTTACTGCATATCTTGCATATGACATTATCTCGTACAATTGTTCTTGGTCAGAATACCACAATAATAGAGACAGAACCACCAGCCCAGCACTAAGCCCAAAGGGATTTCCAGAATGAGGACTGCTGGAGGCATTTATGTAGACAGTCACTCACTATTCCACCTATAGTAACAAAGCCCTTATTAATATTCTTGTCTGCCAGTAAATACCTTCGGGCTCCATGTGGGACCTGAGTGCACACCTGAAATTTAAAACAAGTGCTTCTCTGAATATATGGCCTTCAGCACAAGCTGAAGTCCTCTGCTGTAATGTATAGAGCAATATCCAGGTTTTATCTGGGTCCAAAAGCTGCTGTAAGATGTACAGAAATAGAATGCATACGGTGGGTCAAGTGGGATAGTTGGTGAGAAAAGGAAAAAAGGAAAAAAAGAAAAGTGAAGTATGTCCAGAAAATATGAATGCGAGATAACACAGCACAAAGGTAAGGAACAGAGAGTATATATCTATAGAGAGAATAAGCAGTTCCGTCTCTTAACCCTCTGACATTAACCTTGTGTTCCAACTCTATTACGCATCTCTCAAGTGTCTTGCTCAGTTTTCCCCTTACTGCTCTCCTCACTCCCCAACCACCACTTGAGTCAAATAACTGCTTTCCGTTCCCCTCACCTAGTTAATTTTAGGAGACTTCAGGTTTTCCCAGCCTGTTTAGCTCTCTTGAACCCATCCGACAAAAATATAGGCATATTTACCCAGGATAATATAGACATTTCAGTACTAAATGCTTAATTTTAGGGTTCATTGTTGCTACCCGCCAAACCTTATGAATTTCATACTCTAATAACTGAACCATGAAAATTACAGCTAATTTTGAAGCACTGCTGGGGACGAGAAGAAGGAGGAGAACAACCCTGGAATTACAAAATTACTAGCACAGTCTGGTTAGAAAACGGCTGATTTTCCACATCTTGCTTTCTACAAAGAATACATGTGAACGCAGTGACTTTTTTCCCTTTAGGTGTCCACTCTGGATTGCTGACCTTGTTCAACTTACTTCGACTTTTCTTTTAATCCCCTTTTCTACCAGTTTGCTTAACTGCTGTTTCTAGGAACATTTGACAGCCTGAGCAATTGCAGACAGAAATCTAACTGTTGTGTCACAAGAGTAAAACCAATCTGTTTTCTGCAACTTATTAACCATTTTTTTCCAGTCTAGGGCATGAACCCAAAAGACAGAGAGTTCTGACCCTAGCCTGACTCCACCCCCATCTGTACTGAAGACACTTTTGTGCCTGATGGAAACAGGAAGACAGTTACGCAAACTGAATTCTAAAAAAAAAAATCATCTAGATGGAAGAACAAATGCAAAATTCCACGGTAAAAGAGGACGTCCATTCTTTTATGTATGTAAGTGAGGATAAAAAGGGAAGAAAATATATGGTGTTAAACATGCAAATCACTCAAGTCACTTCAATTCTTTAACTATTCTCTCCTTTTTTATAAAGCAAATTATTAATCACCTCTTCTAAGAAGTGACTTTTTTGTACCTAGAAATCATAGACCAAATCCTGCTTGTATCCATCTCCCAGTATTTCCATTTCAAGGCAGAATAATAAGAGAATATATTCCTAGAATGATAGGAAATGATCTCATAGTACAGGACACTGTGCCACAACTTCTCTTTAGCTTGAGAATGTTTAACAAGCCCTGCAAGTTAAGTTCTGTTGTATCAGGAATGCTTTAATTCTGTCTTTTACCTGCTGTGCATGAAATTAGTTTCACCCTCTAAAAGTTCAAATAATCTGATTTCCTGAAGAAAAACAACCTGGGAGTAAGTTGTAGCTCTTCTGAATCAGCAGCTCCAATTCATGTATTGGAACAGCATCCACAATCTCTGTCTCTGTTGAGCAAATGAGTTAGGGCCAGATAATCTGAGGCTGGTCCAAAGACCAATGAAATAAAAGGAAAGCCTCCTTTCTATTTCAATCAGCCTCGAATCCAGCCCTCAGGCATTGAGTCCAACCCACGTCCAATGCCAGCTTATGCTCTCTGCTCTGTCTAACCACATACTGTCTCGGCTCCAGGTAATGCAAACCTGAAGCGACGAAGGAGGTACTGAGCTATTCCCCCATGCAAACATTGCAAAACATAGTGTTTGTGCACAGCTTTCTGCTGGCCTCTGTCCCTTGGTGACTTTCACCTCTATATTTATATCAGGATCAAAACCTGAACTCAATACTGCCGTAAGGAAATAATTTTTTGTTTTCCCAAATATCTGCGTCTTTTAATATTTTTGAACTGGGTTGAAAAGTGAATAAGTAACATGTGTAGAGTGATGGAAATATCACTTAAGTAAGCTTCTGGTCCAGAGTCTTGGAACTGGGTCCAAAGGAAAATAAGATTTTGTTTCTTAATCTTAATCTAAAAAAAAAAAAAAAAAAAAAGGGAAAAATCAAGTTCAAAACGGATTGTTTTATTTCTTGGCTTGCCAATGGAAAAACAAACAAAAAACAGCTAATCCATTCAAGCGCACATTATGTACTCATTCTGAGTAGTGTGTGTGTGCCAAGAACATTTTCTACTATACAATTCTCTTACTATGTATAACTGTATATTTCATTTTGCCTAGAAATAACCTCACAGCATCACACAGTAGAAAAACAATGGCCAAGAAAATTAACTACCCACAAATCAACATTGCTGCATGGGCTTGCAAGCTTCAGATGATTGGGAAATCCAAGTCTATTTTTAATGTCATATTTGTCCCCCAACCATTGCTTCATCAGCACGATAAACATTATAATTTGTGGCTCCAAAAAAATAAAAAAGAAACCTACACAGGCAAAACCATATTTATGCAGTTCTATAAGCATCCAGAGTGGAACATGTGTATCCATAAATTTAAACAAAACAGTAATAAACAAACAAATGAGTTGCCTTCAGTGTTTTCATTTATGCTATGCTGTGATATTATCTTTTGGTATTTAGTGCAACTAGAGGACACAGGAATCAAAGCTCTTTAGTTAGTTTGTAAACTCCCACTCATTGCTGTAAGCAATTTTGTTGTCTGCCCAATGTATTTATTTTTTCTATAACAAAACAGACTGTGTGAGTTGTTGAAGAGGCAATCTGTACTTCATTTCACTACTAGTATGTGTAGCATTTACCCCAGGTTTTCCTAGTCAAGAAAAACAGGCAATGTTGAGAGACAAATCTGAAACACTCTGCTGATCCAAGGTTATATGCTTCATCAGCTTAAACAACCACCAAAAATAAACCTGGTGCCCAAAGCAGCCAGAACAAGGAAATGCTGATGGATGAATGGAGTACATGATAGAAATGGCTGCACAGAAACACGGTCTAAGTGTTAACCAGGATGATGAAATCACAGCAAAGAAGTATGAAGACTCTGAAACACTTACCTGCTTGTTGTCAACTGTAATCTGGTTTTGTATGATATTCGGACTTTTCACACAGATACTAGCATCCATTATGAGACTTAGTTTCTTACTGGATCAAGCCTATGCTGACCATGAGCAGGTTTTATTTCCCTAGTTTAACTTTCTAGTAGAGAAGAATTTGGCAGCAGTAAGTTTTGACATTTTCTTACTTTGAACAATCGAACAGAGACGGTCAAACAACCTTCAGGGAACCCCCTCAGCCAGAGAGTTCAACAAGGACACAGACACTGCACCTCTGCCACTTGATTTCTTTTCTTTAGAGACCATAGAAAAGAGTGAACAAAACTAATATTCCTCCTTCTTGCTTCAACTCTCCCAAAATAAACTGTGTCATCCTAAACTCACAAGAGAGGAGCATTTCTTCAAAGTCTGAAGGGGTCTTTTTCAAGCTAAAAAAAGTTTGTGAAACAACGTGGAGCAGTTTAATGCAGTTACTCCCAATACAACACCGTAATATATATTTTTTGCTTGCACGACGGTACACAGTCAGCGATACAAGCACTGGAAGAAATGCAGAGACACATGTTTCTCCATCTTTCTGGTATACTCCTGTTAGCATCTCCCTCAAAGTGGTAGAAAACACCCTAGATCTATTAATTCCTCATTCCCAAACTAGGATGTTATATATGAAGAAGAAAAGGAACCGAGAAAGTCACAAAAAAATCAACAAAGTTCATCAAATGTCCATTGGAGAATAAGGAAAATTACTTTCTAGTCTCCCTCGCCCTTTTCTTGTTCTTCCCAGACCCTGGTAACTCCAGGACTTTGGTCTGAAGTAAACGTGGCTAACAGCTTCGGAAGTTTGGCTTTCCTTTGGGAAAGCTGGGGAGCCCCCTGCTCACCTAGTGCGTGGCATATCTGAAACAGCACTACACCTCACCTTGGCTGGGTAAAACTGTGCCAAGGTAACTGCTTGCTATCACCAGTTCTCACCAAAACCATGAATGGCTGTGCGGTAGGCTGTAGGGCTGCAGCACGTAGGTCTGTGTGAACCATGGCCTGATCCTGCAAGTTTCTTGTGCAAAAACAACTTCCCGAGGAGAAAAAAATTGCAAGATAATAACTAAAATCCAGAGCCCCTGCCACCTTCGGCATTTCGAGTAGAGCCTAAATACTTCTGTAACAATATTCCCTTTATTTAACCACAGCAGACATCCCCTTACTTGGCAACTCAGCCTGAGATCCTGTAGGAGAGAACAATGCTGTTGGTTTATGAGGAAAAGCAGGTGATTTGGATAACTGAGTGGCAATTTGAAGACCTCTGTCCTTTCTGAGGGGGACCGAGCTCTGGCTGGAGGCCCAGCAGGATATTGTGCGTAGCTGTGGCTGCGCCTAGTTGTTTCAGGGCAATCGGTGCATGGGGACGCGTGTGGGTTTCTGCTGCGAGCTCTGTTAAAGTTGTTATCCCCTTCCCATGGACAAGTCCTTCTTTTCTTTTCTTGGCCTTATTTCCTCTTTCTTGCTCCCTTGGCAGCAGCATATGACAATGGTAAAGAATCAAGAAAGAAACATTATCTTTCAACACGGAGCAAGAAACGTTGCTGGTATGAGGAAAACAGCACTTCCCATAAAGGTGGTCTGTTTCTCACCCTCCACTTAACTGAGAGGAGCTTTTCCCTTGATCTCTCCCTGCTCCCATTCCCTCCTGCCCAGCTGCCAAGCATTGTTTTAAAAGTTAAAGAAACAGTGCTGGTATCTTCACAGGAGAAGGTCAGCTGCATTACCAAATGTAGCTCATTTTTACTCAGCTTCTGATGAGAAAAAATAGTTATTTCTGAAAGCTGCTAGCACCAAACTTTCTCTGAAAAGAACTAAGGTTCTTCTATGTCAAATTTACATTCTTCTCTAAGTACAAAACCACATCTAAAATACTGTATTTCTTTTAAAGGTGAGGTGAAACTGGGCTGCACTGAGTTATTTCATGACATTTAGAAGTAAGAATAATACCAAAAAAAAAGACCTGACCACGAATTTATAGCACTTTTCCCCCTGTACATGTGTGACATAAAAAGTGTTGAAGCTGCCAAGTCAAACACTCAGAAAGTCAGAAATGACAATATACTTGACCTTACTTTGGTCCCCCTGTGAATATATAATACGATGATTACACATTCAGGGTTGTTTTTTTTCTTTTTGAGTGGGTCCTTGTCTCATTTTGTGAATAGAAATGAAAAGTGCTCACAAAAAAACAATGTTCAGCTGGCTGTTTTGACTTATTCTTCAGTGTGTGATTATGGCCTTTACGTGCTACACTTTATTCAAAAGCTGTTCTCAAGATAGCTTTATTAATTTCCTCAAGACTTTCTGTGTCACATTCAATACAATAGTATCTGAGTGTTTCATATGTATTAATTATCTTCACAATATAGTTTCCATTTTTCAGCTGAAATAATGGTAGCAATTTCATTTTTTTAGTTGTGACACCTGGGACTTAAGTTTTTGCAATACTTAACATGCCCAAAGTACAGGTCCTATTGCCCTCTGCTGCACCTCTAAACACAGGATCCAGAAATAAGAAACACAAAATTCTCACTCATGTTTTATAAAGTCTGGTTTTGGTGACCTGCTTAGTGTCATCTCACGGGAATTCTGGGAGAAAGATGGGCAGAGACCATCCTTTTCTCTTCCAGTAGTTCTCTGCCTCACTTGATGCAGATGATGATATAATATTTGAACCCACATCCAAAGGCACTAGCTTTCTTGACTTCACAGCTCTGGTGCATCCTAAGAGCAGACAATCCTTGTGTGCTGAAAAATGCAGGGCACTTGTGGCTTAAAAAACCCCTATATGATTAAAATGAAAATGTGTGACCCAAACTGAAATTGTACACGCAATCTCAAACTTCACTTTCATAATTACTTGCCTCAAATTATTTGCTTCAAAAACCTTAATAATGTTCTTTTAACGTGGACTTGCACATGTAGGGCATATGCATAATATTTTTATTGGGAAGTCTTGCTGAATCTCTCAGTCTCACTATTACACTAACATTCTTAACCAAGCATACGAGAAGGTTGAAACTGGAGTAAAATGCAGTACGGAATAAAAGGGAGAGAGGCAAAATTATATTCACTAGGGATCAAATTCATCTCTGTGAGAGGCCATTATAAGCCCAAACACAATATTAATCCCAATGTCTCCTACTTTCAGAGTCCAAATAACATTTAATTTGTAAAAATATCTTGTCCAAATAACATTTAATTGGTAAAAATATGTTGTGATGAGGGGTTCAAATTTTACATTATTTTTATTAACTAGCTACTATTTTTTAACTTTATTAATACAAAATAAAGCTTAAAATATCATATTTATTTAACACGACATGAAATCCAGTTTCACGCCACAAAATATATCTCTGCTAAGCCAAATACTGTTTTTTTGACATGAGTAAGCAGCAACTGCCATTCGCAGTTCATTGCCTAACCTGACTTTGCATCCATCACAAGGAAATGTACCCTATTAAGTGAACACTGCATTCGTACGCTCCCTTCAACTTAAAGAGTTCTCAGTACTACACAAATATGAATTATGCTTAGATTTCTTGTAGGGTACTACTGTAGTTATTTAAAGATGGATAAAGGAAAATTCTGGTAGACTCTATGGAGGTACCATTACAGTGGTATAAACCTGACTATCTTGGACTCCAAATACAGTTAAGAAAACCTATTAGAAAATTCTTCCTGGGATGAAAAGAAAGGTGCCAAGTGGTTCAGAGCTAGAGATAAGGTCTTAACAGATTTTTCCAAGGTCTGTAATATTTAGGCAGCACTCAATCCCTTGGGAAAGTACAGGAAGATTTCTGTCTTGGTGAGAATAAATATCTCTCAGAGCTCCTTCATATGGAATATACAACGTGGTGTCCCTGGAGGAGTCGGAGGCTGCACGCAGCTGCAGCCTGTTCCTGCAGAAGGATCCGGGAAGCCCCGTGTAGTGTCTGTTCCTCAGTGAAGGCATGAGCATAGTTGCAGGAAGTTTCTTACTGTACATAGTAACAGGCGTGAACTCATCCCAGAGTCTCAGATCCAAAATCTTCTGAACTGCTTAATATCTGAGCCCAGATCCAGAACTGAACGTTAAAATTTCTCCTTTCTTTGTAATTGGCTTAACAATTCTCTCTCTCTCCTCTTAATGCAAATACCTCTGCAATTCAATTGTTTTTAAGTTTGAAGGGCAGAACTGGAACCTGTGGGTTTAAGGGTCTCTGCAAAAGCCTGCCTACCTCTGCATAGCTTATTTCTTATGAGGATATGTTAGCTAGTTCTCTTTTACTGACAGTAGAAACTAATAGTATACCAATACTAATCCTTACTACCCAGACTTCCAGAAAATTCTAGTTTTCCCAATGAACTAAAAAAATTTTAAAAGCTCTAGATTTAGGTAAGAATGGCTAAATATGTATCTTGTTAGCCTGACGAAATAAAAATTAAGTTTTCAAACCTGACAAGTTCTCTTTCAACTGAAGCAATAGGGCCTAAGCTGCTGCCATTACAGTGGTCATTGCTGGCACGCATGAAGCATGCTGGTGACTGACCCACTTGTTGCAGTGGTCCAGCACTTCTGTAAGTATTCTCTGGAAAAAAAACCCCAAGGATTTACCAGGCAGGAGGAAAGAGGACGAATAGCTAGTCTTTACAGCATAATCCCAAAGCAGTGTTGTGAAAGAGTTAACAGCAGAAGCTGAAATTTATTTTCTTCCCGTGACTTGACTAGCCCATGCCTTGGTCATGTGATATTATAAACAGAATTTTCCTATCTGAACTATCAAGGCATTAGGAGTATGCTTTCTACTATTCTGAAATTTAAGCCTCCCTGTTGATGTTGCAACATTGCAGCTGTCAAACTGTTGGGCTCTTTCTTCACCAGAGTGCAGTGCTAGCTATCAAAGACTAAACAGAATCTGCTTCTGAATCAAGAGCTTTAATATCAATAGGAACCTCTAAGCAGCTGGGAAAAGACAACAAGCTGGTTTGCTAGGGTGCATGCTGAGTGTCGCACTGATCTCCAGCTACAAAAATACCGCTCAATCTGAAGGGAGCTGCAGACAAAACGGGACAGGCTAGGTAGGTTAGATATGACCCCACCAGACAGCCTCCCAGATCTTTACTCATTTTTAGAACCAGACTGGGACCAAATGTTCTTAAGCTCTTGGAATTTCTGAAGAAGTGTTTTTTCAATTCCACTGTCCAGCTAGGATGGGAAACAGAAGTGCTGAAAGCTACAGGAAAAATGCTGCTCCAGCCCAGTTTTACAGTCTCAGAAAATCTGGAGAGCTTTTATAAACTTTGGATCAGTGACTGCAGCTCTTTCTGAACCAAACCTCTGAACTTTTGAAGTCTGGCCAGGATTCAGATAATTTGTTGACTTTCACCGTGAGACAGTTAAAACACTGAATGTGCATGTCTGCGCGGTTACGACCTGACACTATGTAAACATGCAGAGACCACTCCCTTCTCACCTGGAGAAGACAGTGATATTGTCATTGGGGTCATTTTTCTATTCCTCAGGGAGCAGCCAACACCACATTACATTTGAGCTCAGCAGTTAAGGCTACATATATCCATTTCCCTTACCATTCCCTGCCAAATGGGAGTGAGCGCAATCCACCGTACAGGGGCCTTTGAGTCACGGAGCCCTGTGACATCTACTGAAATAGCCAAGGTTGGTAAAGATTCCTTCCTGCCGGTCTGCTTGCATCAACAGGTCCTCAAAGCCTGGAACAGTTTGTCCTGGACACCCTTTGTCCTGTCCCTCTGAACACAGGGACGTGAACACTTGGCTTGGGAGGCCAAGCTCAGTGCTGTCCTCTCAGTGAGGCATGACCAACAACACATGGCCATTGAATCACCACCACATGATCCCCAACTTCAGACTTGAGAAACAGACTGCGACTTTGAAAAATGAAACAAACAAGCAGCCTAAAACTAAGATCCAAACTTGTACCAAATATTTGCACATAAATGTTTATAAAACACTCCACCAAGTGCTTGCCTTTTTTATTTACGCACAAACGGATGAAACAGAAACAGTGAAAATAAAGAACTCAAGTAGAAACAGTTATCTGCCAAAGTGACCAAAGTGGGTAAAAGTCAGTGCATATCTTTTCTTCTATTAAACCATCAAGAAATAGCTTGAATAATACTCAACAGTTGTGTACTTACAGTTTCTACAGTATTCTATTATTTTAAGAAAGAGGTCATTGTGCATAGAGTGCAATTACTAGCTCAGGACAAAATTAGCTATGCTGACTTAATCGATGCTATTTACTTTTGCAGTTCTTTGGCAGCCAGCCATTTTCTGTGAATGCCAGTTCTCCAGTTAATCATGATGTTCCTTCAGCTTGCTAGAGTTTTCTGCAATGGCAGCTGCTATCTGGTAACAACTATCATACATATCAGCAAAAGAGCCATCTCTCCCTTTAAATTTAATAATAGATTGTTTTATCACTCAAAGTGATGTCCTGAGGCATGATCTTCTGAAATCACTTTTACTCTCATTGACTTGATCAAATTTTAGTGAAAGTCAGTCCTCTTGTTCTCTCTAGTGATGCAGTACATTACACAACAGCTATTAAACCCCCCCCCCCCACCAACCCTTGATAATAATTTAGGTAGTATCTATTAAAAAATGGCACTCATTTCTAATTAATCCATTAATCCATTAATCCAATTGTTCAGCAGTTTCTTGGGAAAAAAATCAGCAGACCGAAGTATAGAAGGTGAGTGGGAAGAAGTGTAAGAAAAGTGTTGCTTTTCTGAATCCAAAAATTTCTGAGGCCCGTGCTTGTTCCTCACAGAACACTGCTGCAGGAATGAATGCTGCTATAGTTTTCTACAGGAAATCCTCAAACCCACTCATTCTGATGGCATGTTATGATGATCCAAGAAGGCGGTATTTGCAGAACTGAAAACCAAGAAAGAGTACATAGTTATTTTGCCTTTGAAGAAATCAGCTGGATGTGAGCCCCCTTTTGACTCACCTTCAGCTTTCTATGTCTGATGTCTTCTTGGCCTGACTAAAATAATATTTTGTTATTGTTGTTGTTATTATTTCACTGTTTAATGGCTAACAGATGTGAGCTGGTACATCCCGCTTCCTGTCACTGTATATACAAAAGTAAATGTCTCTTTGCAGACGTACACAGAGCTGGAAGCACCACCTTCTGGAGGTCTAGCAGGACAGAAAAAATGAGTTTACGTCTACATATATGCACGTGTAAGTGTATGCAAACATATCCATATATATTTATTCATAAAGAAATGTAAGCTGAGCAATGAATTGATCTCACAAAGAAATTTAAGAGTAAAAATGTATTTTGCAAATGCATGTGCTGATTCAGAAGCATTACTTAAGTGATATGTTTTGACCATACGTGTCCTGATCCTATTGGGAGTTATCCAAGTCAGAGTTTGGGCCTGATGGAATGAGGGTGGAACAAAGATGAAGCCAATGACATTCTCTTTCCATTAGCTGGAAAAACTGGCTAAGAGGAAAAAAGAGACGATGCAAGCTGCACATCCTCTGTTAAATTTGCTGCATAGAAACACATTGTGTGTCAGACCCCAGGAAAATGACTTGCTGCAACACAGTTACATCCAGGATTCTCTTTGCAAAAGATGCCCAGTTTAGTCTAGCACTAAAGATTTTGCTAACACTTGGTGTTTTAGCTACACTCAATTCAATTCATTTACTGCTGGAAGAGTACATGAAACTGGTGCTTAATCTAAAAACCAATTATTAATGAACACATATGTAGCTCTCCACTAGCTTTTATATGCTTCTCAAACTTTTCTGTTAGATTACAAACATACACACACATTCTATGTTGGCTGTACGTTGACATATATATATACACATATATGCTTGTACACACATATATTCTTAAATTTATTATAACTGACAAAAGTTCATGATCTGTTTGAAGTTACACACAGCCTGTTTAATGCTGACTCTATTCTAATACACCAAAAAAATAAATTGATATGAGAGAAAACCTATAGAAAAATCTGTTTTCTGAGTATAACCAAACTGCTCCTCAGAGTGCTTACATCACCTTTCTGCTGGAAAACCAGCTGAGACGGGCAGTATGATAAAATCTGTGCTGTACACACTATTCCCCTGTGCAGTCTGAACTCCGAATTAGGCCTTGCAATGAAAGTAGTGAAATATTGAGGTACAGTTTATAAGGCATAGACTGTAACAGAAGGTGCAAAGAGAGGCACCTGTGTTATTAAACACCACTAACCTTTGGGGAGGGATTTACAAAGCCACTGTACTGTTTTTGCTTACCTGCAAGCGCTCACATTGATCACAAACCTTATTCCCGTGTTTGCTAAATTATTATCCTTGTTTCTCCCCAGGTAATGCAGACTTGCTAAACATCTTTGGCAATGAGGTGTCACAACAAAACTGCTATGGGTTATCATGTTTTCCACTCATTAGGACAAGGGTTGGATCCAGAGAAAGCCAGTGATTTTCTGATTAAATGAAGTTACTTTGGAAACGATCACTTGTGGAACCTACTATGTTTCACTTAAACCCAGAAACTTAAAACACCTTTTTTTGCAACCAATTCTAAACATTTGCAACTAGATACATCCGTTACATTGCAGAAGCCTAGTTCAGCATCAATATCAAGTGTCTTGTTCTATGACCTTGAGTCAGATGGGAATTTAGAGATCTGCCAGATGTTTGGTATCTCAGCCGGAGATGCAGGGAGTTCTCCTCTCCACTAAAGAGTGAAATAGGGAACAGTGGAATTTCAAGCATTTGGCAATGTGTTTTACTCTGTATGACACAATACTAATTGAGATAAACAGATGCACTCCAATAACATCTCTCGCCAGGTCAACTTCCAAAGACTAGTGTGAGAGAATATCCCAGTCAGCAAAATTTTTCAAGCTAATGCTTACCTCTGAGGGTATGTTTAGTTTCCACTCATTTCAACAGGACTTAAGAAAAGGCTTTTCTAGTTGAGGGTTGACATAAAAAAGTGGCTAAGTACCTTTCTGAGTCAGGGCCAAAACTGGAATAAACAAATAACAAGTAAAAAATCCCATGCAATGTATAACATACTCCCATTCCACTCATGACTTGTTTAGACATACAGAAATATTGTCCAAATACTCATGCTGCATACTGGCTGCCTACCCTAACACAGGTCAAAATGTCCTGTTTGAAAAAAAAATAATAGTTTTTGGATACCCTGCAAGTTTCCAAGGCTTATGTTACTGTGGAGGAGGTACAACGCATGGGAATTTTTTGTTATATTTTCTTTTAATAAGTCCTGTAAGCAATTGTTTCACAATACAGTCTGAAAGACTAGAACAATTAAATGACTACAGATGTGTCAAATGATGCAGGAAAACCATGAGACACTTCCAAACGAGTAGGCGGAGGGTGTGAGGAGACCATATCCTGTAATATATGAATCTCAGATTCTTTGGCATGCAGCTTATTTTTATGGAAATGTCCCGGTAAGCCTGGAACAATCTAATGGTTTTCAAAGCGTTTCAAATCAACAGCATAAAAGCGCTGTTAAGAACAATCTTTTTACGCTGTGGTGATTTTGAATTGGCCTGGGAACAGTATACTAAAGAATATGCAAGAGCTAAAAGGACCATATTATTATTGCATTCGCAAGCTGTAGGTGAGAAACAGTTTCATAAAGATAATAGAGTTCATTAGTGCAAGAGGCATAGAGGAAACAGTGCTGGTTGCTTTCATCTACTTTTGCTGACGCTCAGTTTGGATCTCAGCCATGGACACAGATTGCAACAATAATAGGGTTGCTCTAAGTTATGCCATCTTCAAATGGGCCTCCATGGAGGCTTGTCCTGCAAGTCATTACACAGGAGCCACATTTGTCACTTTGTCTTCTGAGTATCCTAGTGGGTGATTATGTGAGGATCAGTTCCAGCCCTTTTCTCTCCCATTTACACCTGAAGGAAAGCAGGTCTTGTAGCTGTGATTGTGTGGCCCAATCAAAGTCCTAACTTGGACTGAGCCACCCTTGACAACACTGGTGGGAGAAGAAAAAGCAGGACTCTCTTAGCAGTGAAAATCAGACGGTAGGTTCCTTCACACAATGAGGCCCCACACGAAACTGTGCCAACACTACCTGGCCACTAAGCCAAACACTGTTGGATGTGGTAATGACTCCATGTGTGAGCAGAAGAGGGAAATGGGTGGGCGGGCAGGGAGATGACAAAGCTGTCTGCAGGAAGCATCAGATTTCAAATCATGGAGCTTTCCGAGGGTCACATGCTATTCTTTTGCCTCATGCATAAAAAAGATGGATCAAGGCTGCAAAAGCCCAAACGTGGCTTACTTTTCTCTACAGCTGTATAGGTTTTTCACAAAAGAAATGATTTAGTAGTCTTTGTTTAAAACAAAACAAAACAAAACCAACCCAAATCACTGAAAATAAATTCAGGTAAGTTTGAAATTAGCTCTCATGTACTACTGAAGGCTTAGGGAAAACTGTCAGGGAAAATCAAACGTGAAAAGTTGATGTCAGGTGAGCATGTTTCCCAGCAGCCCATAGTCAGAGGGTCCCCGGATCAATAATGCTGCAGATTGCTACGATATACCACTGTGAGAGGAAAAGTTACATGCCCGAGCTTCTGAGCTTTTGTGCATTAGCATTGGACCTTAAAAGAGAATGAATGTCTTGCCAAAAATACTTGGAGACCAGTAGTGCCTCAAGAATAAGCCTCTACTACTTCACCTATTTTCTTTTCAATAAGTCTCCTTCCTCCCATTTTTTGAGAATGTAATTAGATATTCTAGAAGTCTGTGTGGACATTAAAAGCTTTTATAGGAAACCCTAACAAAATAGGTGTATGTATACAAACAAATGTAACCTGGAAGTTAAGTGACATGTAGCAAATTTGTATGATTAATTTGTTTTATGCTCTGTGAAAGAAACAGTTTGCTTAGAAAAGTGTTATATAAAATTATGTTGCACACAATTGTGAGCAGATACTAATTACTGTAATATCTTGTGAGTATATAATGGGAAAAAGTCAGCAGGTCATAGGAGAAAACCCATTTTATTTAGCCTTGTATTCATCAAAGTAATGTCACTATTCATAGAGATCAAGTAATAAGGGGAATTTCTGCCATAGTTTGTTTGGGATTGTAAAGAGGTCTCCGGAAAATTTCTTCTGGTATCCAGCTGAATACAAAGGAAGGGGTCCCTTCCCTCACCCTGTCGAGCAGCAATGTCCTATTGGAGAATCTGAACCTGATAAGGAAGTCACAGTAAATTCTGTAATAATATCACCAAAAGAGTCATTCTCATCACCAAGAAAGAAAAGTGAAAGATCACATCCAAAATGCAGGACAAAGTATAGCACTACAACAGACAGAAGAACTACATAGCCCATATCAAGAACAGCTCAGTTACCATACCATCACTTTATAAATATTTCCAACACATGCAGTAGAAATCAAATTGTTCAAGTTTTACATTATCATTTCCATGACACTGACAGCAGCTAATGAAGACTAGATTCCCGACAGAATGACCCATTACACAGTCCATTTTCTGACTTACTCACAAACTTGTAATGCAAATGAGACCTAAACTCTAACTTCAGCTTTTCTTCCACCTTTTGAAAACTGTGGCTTTATGTGGATCTACTTTCCTGTTCAGAGAAACCAATGTAGCAGATAATCATCAAAAAGAAATTAGGTTTTGAGTGTTTTATAACACAAATGGTAAGATGGCACTTGCTTTCAGCATAACATTCTTATTATAAAATATAAAACTAACTCTATACATGCTTTTCTTTATTATCCATCTGTCTTTGGTGGAGCATGATGAATTAGTTGAGAGTATTTTTCTTTAAAGTATTAGCAGATAATTCCTTTTTGATTTGCTCAACTCTAAATGTGACATTATAACGTAAACAGATGTATATGTATTATATGAAATATCATACATAAACACTAGCAGAATCAACTTTAGACTTGTGATATTTTAAGTAGAATTTTTTTATCATTACAGAAAACCTCATAATTGAGATATTAGTTACACGCCATCTTAAACACAGCCATACACCTTCCATCCAGCCTCACTCAAGTCAGCGGAAATGTTTTCCTCAGCTATGAAGACCTCTGGATCAAAGACCAACCGATTTGCCCACACGCTGCACTAAAAGAAAGGCTGAGGTCTGGGAAAAGCTGGAAACAAGTAAAAACTGTAGCAGAAAGGTTTCCAGGTACAACCCTCTGCTATTAGCTGCTTTCACGTGACATCTCCCTGGCCTACCAGTACAAACAACCACCTACATATCACTGTTTTGCATTTACAAGTTGTAATGCTTTTCGTTCAAAAGAATCCAAAAGCACTTCACAAATTTAGAGCTAGTCTTGGAGTAATTTTATACATGTGATCATCCCATGGACTACTCCTGTCTTTATAGAACTGAAATGAAAAATATATGAGCTGTGTATATTTTTGACTCACAGCAGAAGCATTGTCTTCTCTGAAAAACGTCAGGGAATGCAGAAACCCTGTACAGCTGCTTAGAGGAGCATCACATCTACTTTATATGAACTATATTTTCAATAGAATATCTCAAATCCTTTTACACCTTCCCTACAGAAAACAGAGGCAGAAAAGGAAAAAAGCTTCCCAAGATCACTAAGCAGGCCAGCAGCTTGCTCAACCTAATGGGGAAAGAAAAGATGAGCTTGAAAAACAGGATCTCGCTTCTCGCTGAGCCTTCAGGCCAGGCTGAGCTTGGTGCAGCCTGTGTGGAGCGGATGCCCTTGGGTCTGCCTGTAGCAGGGATCCTCTCCCCACAGGAGAGGGCTCTGGGAGGCATCTCTGTGCTGTGTAGAGTGGCACAAGGTGCCTGCAACCCTGTTTATGAATTTGACCCAAATCTTTTGTGTACGTTTATTCCTTTTGAGTTAAAGGAAAGGTACTCTAGCACTTAAGCTTATATTACCCTTGGCTGCTACGTTGCCACTTCTGTGGGTGACAAGACAGACCAATTCTTAGTATCTACTCCCTTCTGTTCATTCCCTGCCATGCTGCCACCTTCTGTGCTATTGCCTCCTGACAGCTGCTGCTGCTGCTGTTACAGCTGATTCCTATGCAGCTGAGCTATCAGCTGAAAAGCGACTTTGCCAGCTTTGCTCTTTAGTGAGCCCCTTAAACCGCTGTCAACTGGCTGTCATACGGCTGAAATAAAATTTAGAACCTTTAGCACAGAATGAATCATATTTAAATCTAGAAATAAGACACCATAAAGATTTCATCCCTCAGAGGATGGTATTTCAAGGCTCTTTCCTACGTTTCAGAGTTATCAAAACTTATACTTTATAATGAAAAATTGGGAAGAAAATACTGAGTAAACCGTAAGCAAAAATAAAGTGCTTTCTCGAAATTTTCAGCAGTCATGAGAAGGAAAACCTACAATCTCATGAATGAAAGTGATGTTTCTTGTGTCCAGTGAATCTATACATGGAGTTTCTCTGTTGGTTCAGAAAGTAACTGGCTCCAAGCTAAATTAAACAGAAATTACCACATTGCAGCAGGTCATAAAATAGTGAGCATTTTAATGAGAAACTTGGAAAGAAAGGTCAAAGATTTTTTTTTTTTAATTTATCAAAGAAGTTCCATAGTTTTTGAATTTGTCATAAAAGTTCTCTTTTCCAGAGAAAAGCAGAAACTATGTTTTTGGAGAGAAGTGCCATTATCTGTTCGGGTAATTAAATCAAGAAAAACTAAACTTTCCTTTAAAATTTAACATTTTACTGGGAAAAAAAAAAGTGAAAAAGGACAGTTCGTTTTAGTTGAAAATGTGTTGAAATAAGAATTTCAATCTGCTTTCCTATGAGGAGTATAGCACACTTGGATTAAGGCTATATAGCAGATGTATGATGCAAAAATGTTTTTGAAAGCATAACACAGACCTCATAAGATAGACATTTTCATTTGTAGGAAAAATGCCTAGACTTTACATTGGAAAACAAAACTCAGCATATGTCCATGCCATTGCCAGATTTGTTCAGTCTTGCAAGTCAGGGGCAAGTGTTTTCCAAAACTGATCTCAGTTTTGTACAGTATATACAAACATACAAATATACAATATAACATGTATGTTTGTTCATTTCCTATCTGACTTCACTTCATCAGTCAGCCAGCTTGACTTCAGATGAAACTTTTGATTCTTTTTCCTTCTTAACCACAAGGGCTTCATGGATCTGTAATTAAAAATGTATTTTCCTGGCTATGCTACACAAAATATGTTAAGTATTTGACCAGATGCTGAAGACCGGCCATTTTGATGAAAGAAACGGAGAAATTTCAGTAACAAAATATGGCAGTATTGGAATCTTTGGGAAGTCACAGTATCCATGTTATAATTTATACAGGAGAAGGGCTGTACATCTAGCTCTTTAATGTATTTAACAAATTAGCAGACATTTGAGAAGAAAAGAACTCAGTGCCTTTTGCTTTGTTTTGTCTTACTCAATATTTTATATTGAGTAATTCTGTATCATTACTTGAAAAAGAAGCACTGATTTATTGCATTCAGTCTGATCAAGTTCTGTGTTTCAGAGAAGGGTTGTTCACTTGTCTTTTTAAATTTTATGCCTGGTCATATAAGCCTTGCACCAATAAAGGAGGATTTCATTGTAAAATTTTCTATCCCAACGCATGAATCAGTGATGCATAGAAGAAAAAATCTCTCAAGAATACCTATCAACTGAGGTTCATAGGATCTAATTATTCATATTTTGCTAATATTAACTTAAACTTTGCACCTAAGTCACACCCATATCCCTTCTTTTTCCCAAAAAAAGGGTTTAAAAAGTCCAAGATTTTCTAAGGTAAAAGTTTGAATATTTTGCCATGAAAAATAAGAGGGAAATAACTATAAAAGCTCATGTCTTGAGTAATAATATCAGTTTAAGAAAGTTCATGAATACTGAATACACAAATGATTTAGTTTTCACCTTCATTTTTTACTTTGATGATGAAATTAGAAGATTTCAGTGAAGGATTGATAATTGCAATCAATACATAAACACTACTTGAAAAAACACTCAAAGCTAACACTGTCTTTTAAAATAGTTTCAAATAACTGAACTATTGTGGGCTTTAAATCAATATACCTAATACACATTTGGGCTCAATTAGGTCTACGCAACTCAATCTCACAGAATAGTTATTTTTTAAAAAATGCTACATAATCAAGCTCCAGCTAAATATTCTGAAATTTGGAATTATTTTTGTCTCTTTCTCCTTTTTGTGTACTTCTGTAACCAGAAACATCAACATATTTGGGCCAGTCCCATGGTAGTTGCTCAGGCACAAGTCTTGTTGACTTAGGCTTTTGCTGGAGTAAGGAACTTAGGGTTGTTCCCATGCTACAGTGCGTGGTGTTTTCTCAAGGGTACTGAATATAGCTGTTAAAATTCTTTCTTGTTGTTCCCATAAATGCTAGCTGAAAAATAAAGTTTTCTAATATTCCATGAATTAAACATATATTAAGATTATTTCTGAATGAAATGAGGAAGAAGATCAACTTAGTGTTTTGAAAGATACAAAGCAGTTTAAGGTAAAAGAGAAAAGATTATTGTCACAACACTGCCTGAGGTAGAAGTCTGAGGTTGAACAGAGCTTATTTTAGAATAAAAAACAGAAATTAAATCCTCCAGAGATTAGAAGTGGCATTCAGAGTCTTCCACATTGAGGTCACCAGTTCAAATCCAGTGTAGGTCACTTACCAAGTGGTCATTACCAAGTCATGGTCGGTCAATGAGCTGGTGATCTCATGGACAGGAATCCACACCACTAAAACCTCTGCCACAATTGGCACCTTTACTGGGTATTTCACTAAAGAAACCAAGGACTGAGTTGAACGCAGAGACAGAACAATCCTATCACCATAAGAGGTGACGCCTCAAAAAACAGGTTAGTAGGATTTACGGTAAGCTTGTCTTAGCTGAAAGTTACTGTTCACATTTGTAACCAATAATCAAGACAGAAAATATCTGGGTCAGATTCCTTCTGACCTGTTTTAGTGTTGTGATGCCCAAATAAATGCTAGATAAACAAGTTATTCCTGAGTCTTTCATCAGGGTAGTGATTTCTGTATTACTTCAAGAGAAGACGACCACACAATTATCCCCATATGGAACCCCTTTATCCCTCTCTCCAAATGATAATTTTAGATGTTGATTTCATTGTCAGGAAGAATATTCAGTTCACAACTAGATGAAAATAGGTTTTCTAATAATATTTGACTTTTCATATTTTCATACACAAAAGGATGCTCCAAACAGTCATAGGGCCTTTCAGAATGTGTGCAAAGCAAGTGAAATCAAAATATCAGGGCTTCACATGGTTTATGATTCTGAGACAATGAAAGGCACTGCACATTTCACACCTCCTCACAGCTCTTTATTTCAGAGCACCAGCTTAGTTCAGCATTTTACCGTACATTTGTGAAGATACAGACATGAAAGTATAAATTCCTGACTCTTCAGACTGTAAAGCCTGTAATGATAGGTATGAACAGCTCTGATCAACTTCACACACACTGCAGATCCCATTGCTGCATAGCCCAAGAAATAAAGCATGTTTTCCAGTTTCTGTAGGAAAAAAGGCATCTTACAAAAGTTAGAGGCTCAGTATTTGTTTCTGGGTCACATCAATAGTTAGGGCCTTGTTAGAACATAAAAATACAAGTGGCTATACTGATTCCGACCAAGTATCTAGTTAATCAAATATTTTGTAGTCATAACTGGACACGTAAGAAAGCATAGTAGAATAAGTACAGAGGCTATTTCCTCTCATCATACTCTTCCACCCTGCAGCTGCTTTCAACTCAGCAGATTTTCTGAGCTTGTTATGATTTAATCTGTTCAGGAACTCTGGGGACCCTCTGTTTCAAATACTTGTCCAGTCTTCCCTTGAACCTCTGTATATTTCTTATATCCGCAGTATCCTATGGTGTTCCATAGGACAACAGCTTGTTTTACATCCAAGAACATTTTCAGTTATGCATTACAGTTGTGTTTGTCCATTTGCGTGACAGATAATAGGAAATAAGGACTTTTCATTATCTTACATATTGACAATAATGAAGAAATTACTGCACTTCACTGTGCAGTACAAACTAACAGTCGCTATTACTGACACTGGTAAGGAGGAAGAGCATGGAGGTTGAAAGATGAAGCACTTGTCTAAAGTTCCCAAGAAATTCAGCCTGAGTCTGGGACTTAGGAAAGACATACTGACTTTTCTGTGAAGAAAGCTTTTGTAGCAGCTGGGGAGTTTTGGCAGATTAGCTGAAAATCTTAAAGATCAATTGAGATTTATGGAAACTTGAAATAGTATATCTTTAAGTCTTTTAAGAGCTGGCTATTTTGGCTATTACGATATTTCTATTAAATTCTGTTTGAGTGGAAGGATAGTCTTGCTTCTAAGGCCCTTGATCGGCTTTCAGAAAAAACGAAGTTAACTCTCAAATTCATTTGGTGTGATCTGGGGCCAGTTATTCAAATTCATTATTCCTCAGCTTTATGTGTGATTTGGGGACAATAAAAAGACTTTTCTTGTTTATGTGTGGGTTTGTCTCACAATATGTGACTGATTGCATTACAGCTTTTCTAGCAAAAGTTTGCCCATAGAGCTTGCATTTCATAATTATGGTCTTAGTTGCCATCTCTTCATCTCGATTTCTCTTTCTGATCATTTCTACACTGCCGAGTACACAGAGTCTCAGTTTCTGTGCACGAGTACCACATGTGGCTAGTTTTAAGTGTTCTCTTCCTGTAATGTTGGAATGGCTACAAAAACTGCCTTTTCATTTCTTGTCTATGCCTTCAGTAGACTGCCATGGATGCCTCTTCAAAGCCAAAATGGATGCCAGATTAAGACTGAGGTTTAATCCACAAAACAAACAAAATAAAGCTGCTTATAGACATTTACATAAAGTGAGCCATTCATAGAATGGTGAGAATCTCTTTCAATGCTCGAGACGTCTGCTATTTTTTATATGTATTTGAACCAGAAGTAGTAGGTCACGTCCAAGAGTGGGTCTAAGCCACATGGCAAGAAGGTAAGGACAATTTCACAACGGGGAATTCAAAAGTTATCTCCTATCTACACTGGCAGTGACTACTGTAGTAAGAGTCTCCCTTGTTTCTATCCCCATACACAGCAGCTATTTTAATATTATAAACATACCCAACACACTTTAAAAATCCATAAAACCAAATAAGAAAATTGAAAGCCCCTTTTAGAAGAGCCTCAGTAAAAAAGGGATCTTCATCAACAGGTCTTACAAAGTGTCATGGACCCACCTTCCCTTTCCAGAGGAAGAAAAAGCTGCAAAAATGCCTGCATAATTCCCATTTCCCAGCTCTACTACGGGCTCACGTCATCAGAAGCACCACAGTTCATGTCTTGTCCTAAAAGATTTCATGTGAGACTCCAGCTATGGATGAATTCTCTGCTTACACAAAAGTCTCACTTCTCGTCCTCGGTCCTTCTCCCGTCATTTGTCAGCCATTCAGCGGAGAATACATTTATACCTTTTCTAACTGAACTTTCTGGGATTGAAGGATGGTACAGGCTGCAAACCTGGCACACTGCCCATCCTACACACTCCTCTGTAGAGCCCTGTAAAGGATCCAAGCAAGGAAAAGCCAAAACAAACCAACAAACCAAAATATTTTTCTTCTGATGTCTCATTGAAGCAGTGGGCGTAACAAAACTTCAGATGGCACTTACCTCAGAATTCTTACTGAGAGCCCCTAATTTTTTCTCAGGAAAAAAAAAAACAGTTTCTAAACCTGGCCAAACTAATCCTGAAATACAGGAGAAAGACAGCAAGCGTGCCTTGGATGATTGCTGACAATTCCTTTCTTCCTAATCTGAAAACTTCATCTCTAGGCTGAGGCAGGGCTCTCTACCAACATGACACCGGCTAAGGACCAGCTTGTAACCTCCTTTTCATGTTGGCTCACTGGCTTGTTTACTCAACATTGTCATCTATTAGTTACTTAAACAAATGAAACATGTGCTCTAGTGTTCTTTTCTAGGAAAGCATTCCTAGATGCCTGCAATTCTGGGTATCAAATGCTAGTAAAGCCATACAAAACTGACACTGAATGAAGCCATTGCAGATCATAATGTTCCTAACCAAATGCAGTTTACCTGGCAGCAGGACCTCAGCGTCCCCAGTATACAGCAAACGGCGAAGTACTATTTTTGTAATACAAAGTACTGCATGAAATACAGTCAGCTCATATGACTGTTGTTATGTATGAACAAAATCCAGATGGATTTTGGATCCGACTTTTGCACAAAAACAGATTGCGTTGGAAACAGGTCATCTCCATCGTCCCTTCCACAATGTTACGACTTCTTTTTATTTGGGTTACATATTTGTCGAGCCTTCAAAAATACTACTCACCAGCAAAACCAGCACGCTAAATAGTCATGTTTATTCAGTGGATATTTGTATCACATTGTTAAGTAAGCATTCATCATCAGTCTTTAGCTCGCACAAAACAACAGCCCTGCACAACATGGAGACTTTTCAGAAGTTTCTTACTTGACTCAGGTTGTTATCATGACAGAATCTTGATCTGAGATATTTTGGGTCTCAAAGGGTCTGTTAGTGAAGACTCAGTCGGGCGTCAGCAGTGTTATCTATCTCCCATCATTGTTTTTGGCTGGGTCAGCTAATCATAGGACTGAGCTTTCCCATTGTAAGTATTTTGGCTGTAAGATATCTGTCAGATGTTTTCACAGCTCCCATGTTAGCTATAAACACTAGACCAATAACTTAACACAGTCAGGAAGATGCACTGAAGCTACACAGAGTCATGACACCCACTAACCCCCTAGTGTTGTTTTTGTTCAGACATATACTGAACAGATGGTCCATCATGTTCAGGAATGGACAAGAAACTTTTAGCTAGCTTATGATGACCACCAATAGTGGCAAAATACATCCATGAAGCTCCATGTAGTAACATTTACAAATTACTCCCCAGAATACCACAGACTATCCAGCCAGTCCAGCTTCACCTCTGAAATGCCTATTTCCCATCTGGTTTTGGTAGTGACTCACTCAAAAGTGGTTAGTATTACAGCTCATCATGGATAAAGTGAGGCTTGGGTGAATCCCAATGGCTGGTTCTTTCTCTCACAGAATAATTAGGACACAGGCCAGTCCTTCCCATGCACACCAGCTGTGCACTCCTCAGCCATTGCTAAGCAGACAGATGCATAATCTGGACCTGGTAGTTGCTGTCAGTCAGCTGGCTGTTATTACGTCAGGCACAGGATAATCTCCAGGACATTTTGCGAGGCAAGGGGCTCTCAAAAGAACTTCTTGACTATTCCACATGTGCAGGAGTCAAGTAGAGAGAAGCCAAAATAAAATAAACAAACAAAAGATAACAAGTTCAATTTTCCTCTAAATAACATGCCACTGAAGCATGCATAATAAAAGTTTGTAAAACCCTTACATCTGAGCTATTGTACAGTGTTTCCTAGCAAAAAAACAAAGTCGCTGAGCCCACTCAAGGAGCTCCTCTTCCTGGAGCCTGAAAGACTGCAAGTCACCACTTGTAGAAACCAATGTCACTTCAATGACCATCCTCCTTTTGCTGAGCTTCCTCTTCCTATCTAATTATTCTAGATCTTGAGGAGGAGCAGGCTCTCCAGGGTTATGCCAGACAATTTGTGTTGCCATACCTGCAAAGATCAGACTCTTGCACGAGACATCTTTGCAAGACTCTACACAAGTAAAAGGACTTGCAGCATGAACAGATGTGGAGTAGCTGCAGCCATAGGTATTAACACATGCCCTGCTCTCTGTGCAGAAAGACACACTGTGTATAGACTATCCCTTACATGGAGATCCTTCACCTGGCCAGAGCTATAATACAAGAGCCAAGAAGTAAATACATAAAGAAATAGATCAGTTCCTGTCTAAGAAATATAGTCAGTTAATCGAGGTGACGTTTACTATTTTGACTCTTGTCATCATAGTGTCAGTGTTACAGTGAAAAAGCTTCTCAGAAAAACTCCATTTACAATTAGGTATCTAATGGAGGTGATTTACAAACTGCCTGGCACCCATCAGTCTTTTGACACATACAAGCAGATTTTTCTAAAGAAATCAGTGTGCACTTATTTTTAAAATGTATCTTTGTATTTTGGGAGTTTCCTTTGATATCCTAGTCCAAAGGGAGTGGCTGTGTGTGGATCTCTAAGTTCTGCTGGTTCTACAGTATCTTTTATATTCCCCAGATGAAGATCTCTATATTTCAGAAATGACATAACATACTAAATATCAGCAAAATAAATTACTCATTTCAATTCACTTTGAGAGTTAACAGGCAGACTTTAAAATTCAGCACATATACATAACCCCTCGTAGCTAAAATAATCTGTCAAAATGTCATTTATAAGGCAGTTAATCTTCTAGGGAATATTAAGTTTAAGGCATATTTAATAGCAATCTTTTTCAGACAGCCTGAACAGTACAGTTTGCATGACCTTTTTAAAACTCTTCATCAGGACACAATCTCTCTTAGAAATAAACTGTGTAGAGAGAAATACTTCTTTTACTAAAAAAAACCAACCTTCCTCAGAGAAAAATCATGAGGTGATAGAACTATAAACAGTCTGGCCATGGACACTGGCTTTTTTTTTTTTTTTTTTTTTTTTTTTTTTTTCTGGCTGGAAGGAGTGACTTCCTGGATTCAGGAATATGTTGTGGACCTACATACATATCTACATATCATTTCAGCCTGGAACACTGGAAATAACTACAGTTGGGAACCTGAACAGGCACAACAGTGGCCGTGGTGATTTAGTTTCCTTTTAATTAGAGCAGGTTGGAAAAATTCTTACCAAATAGTGTTTCATTGGAATTTGACGATTTGGCCAATTCAGAACTTTTCACAGACGTGGTTTAATTTCAGAGACGGTCTGACATACCCTAGGCAGGCTCCAATACGAGCCTCACTGCCAGGCAGGTTTTAAAACTTGGGTTCTTGCTGGCTACCTTGTCCAGCTTGTTGGCAGCCCACATAGCAGGCTGCTGAGAACCTGGATCTGCAGGGTCTGGAGATCATCAGCTGTCCTTCCCCAAAACAGCGCAAGAGCTCTGTCCCCATTAATAGAATATTCCAAGTGTTTTCCTTCTATTTCTTCAAATTGGAACAAACACAATTTTCAAATCAACAAAAACCTCTGAGAAAAAGAATTATTATTTTTACCTCTGTCTGATTCTAATATCAAGGAACATAAGTAAAACATTAAAATTCCACTTGGTGGGAACTACTTCATATGGGGACTACCATCATTAATAAACATAAACCAGATAACATGTAAAAAAAATTGTGTCTTCAACAGAGGCTACTTTTTGTTGATGTATTTTTACATCATGCATTTGTAAAATGTCACAATAGGATTCTGATTCCTTGGCCAAAATGCAAAATGAAATCAGTAATATTACATCACAGAAAAAAGGGAAATCATTGCCACACCTTCCTTCATGGTGTTCAGACATTAAAGGTAAAACCTAAGTCCTATTAAATATCATTAATATTTATGCAGTACCCACAAGTCCAAACCGACATGATAGCCTCATTCTATTATGCCTCATAATTCTTTATCCCAGGGAGTACTAAGTTGGATTAGATGAAAACAAAGAATGGAAAAAGAAATAGAACTACAGGCTGCGGTGATATAAATGCTAAAGTGAATTGCTGCCCAGTTTTCAATTTCAATTTATGCATGCGAAAAAAAAATCAGTGGCTGCAGAAGTTCCTCTTTTCTTTGTAACTGTTGTGGAACACTCCAGACACAGAATTTTTTCCTGTACTTCTATTTGCACTGAGCTCCTGCATTTTTGAGATTTTGAAAGGTTAAAGGACAGCAGAGAATTTGCACCTGTGCAAACAACCTTAGTCAGTTCTTTTAAATCCTGTTTGTCACTTGGCATTGGTGAAAACTTAAAAACAAAAAAGAAAAAAGAAAAACCAGCACCAAAACATAAGCTTTTGGATTTTTGTCTTTGAGGAAAGATAAATTCATTTTTCAGACTGATTTAGCATTATATACCCTCTGCCTGCCCTCCATGCCTGTAAAATTGTGTGTTAACAAGTTGTTAGTATGGTCCTTCCTGCAAGAAAGAAAGATGCCACAAAAACTGAGCTACCGTCGTCATCTTTAAAGTATTGCCCATCAAGCACATCCAGTGGAATAGGGCCCTAGATATGCCTTTTGCTTTGTCTAGCTATCCTTTTCATCTTTTTTTCTGCACTGAAACTGTTCCCAGTAGGAATAAAAATGGTTCCCAGACAGAAAACAGAGCTGGTGTTGAAACTTCACCCTCACTTTCAGTTCCAGCCAGCAACAGCAATGAATTTCATTTGAACTATTTTTTTTTATTTTTTAAACAAGCAGAACAATTTCAATGCTTACAGAAGGTGACAGTAGCAGTGTTGGAAGTCGTTCCGATACTAGCAGCCACTGGGAAAGCTTTATAAATATCAAGAATCCTTCTCAGTACACAGGTCCCACTCCATCAACGTCAGCCCCAGTCAGCTGAGGTTGGAGCACAACATCTGGGCTTTCCCCCCACTTCTTCAGCCCTGGGCAGTCTTCTTCAGTGCTGACACAATAGGAATGCTGCATTAGATATTGACTGGTCCCATTTCATACAAGACCTCAAACAATGCTTCAATCATGATCCTGGAATGGCATTTAGCCATTGCGACCCTAGATTCAGTCTAGATCCTAAATAAGCATTATAGGTCTCTCTCCAGGTAATGTCGCTCCAAACGGGCTATAGTGCAGCAGATTTCATGGAAATGAAATTACTTAATCCATTAGGTCCCTGTAGGACCCCCTGTAGAGTACCTCTAGAAGTATCTCAATGCAAATACTGGGCATTTCATCCTGCTTATGTTTCCTGCGTGAGAAACCTCAATTTCTAAATATAAAGCAGCATTTCAGGAACTACTGAATGTTCACACTGTCATAGTTAAGCTTTTATGCCCAGAACTGCTTGTCTGTGAAATGTGTCAGAAGCTTTTATTTATAACTCATAACTAATAATACTAGAGGTGGATTCAAGAACTCCAGGTTTAGTCACATGCCTGCCTGAGACACCCTGCCGTAAAGTTTCGTTATTCCTGTATGTTACAGAATAGCTTCTAAGTTGTACTTTTTTCTCATGTCACAGAATCTGTCAAGTAAGGTAAAAATGCTATAATTTAAATTCTTAACAGAAAGAAATTAATTAATCAAGATAATCTTTTGAGGCAAAGAAGATTTTTTTTTTCTTCAATGCTCCTGTGTTTTTCATTGTGAAATTCTCTATCCTCTCTTGCAAGCTAGCATGAATAATTAGAAAAACTACAGTTCCCAGGAAGGAATACCGTTCAGCCTCCTCTATTCTAATTCCAGTATTCTTAATTTCTACATGAGTGGAAGGAAGAAGTTTGCTGAAACTTCTGGTTGTATCTGAATCATCATCCACACATACAGGCAACATTCTTCCCTCTGTCTCAAATGGACATAGGTCTTTCTGCTGACTCACAATAAAAAACGAATTATGTAAAAAATATTCCTCCTTGAACATGCCAGAATGAATTCGGAATAATAAGAAGAAATGCTCTTTTCTTTGACAACAAGGAATTGGGGTTTTGGGGCCTGGAAAGGATTTGTGGGTGTTAAAATCCAATACACTTATACTACAGGCAACTACATCATGTATTTCCTTTCCTCCTATTTCAGTATCATAATGAAAAAAAAATTAGATCTTGTGGTAAACATGCTGAGGTCGAAGTAGTCTTAGTGTTCTGATGGTATCCAGAGGACCTCCATGAAATTATCCACTACATAGCTGTCGTATATGCAGAGAGCGACAGACATGTCAAGTCTGGCAGATTTTCCTTTATGGAGACAAAGCAGTACAGTATGGGAGAAAGGAGCATGATTTGTAGATGGGGAATTGTATATAGTTGAATTGACATCTCTTGGTGTTAAGGTAAGGTTTACTTACATTTAATGGGTCTGGTTTCGCCACCATTATTTCCATGTGTCATCATAATGCACATAAATAGCCGAGGTAAGTCCATTACAATTACTCAGGTGCATATGGTTGACCAAACTGGACTCTGTACAGGTAATAAGGGTAATTTATAGTTTTAATTTTAATTGTATTTAGTGGCCAAGATACAATATTTCAGTATGATTGGATGTGCTACGTCACTCTGGTTCTCATCCATTTCTAAACTTCCCCAAGTTTGGTGGAGTTGGCTCTACACTGAGCTTTGCCTTTCTCCTGCAGAAAAGTGGTCATGTAATTATGCTGCATGTTAGGTTTTTGACATTTTCTTGTAGGGGAGGAATTCATATGCAAACAAAGGTGATTCATGTATTATAACAATTATTTAAGAATGAGAGTCATGCTGCTGACATTAACAATGTAATCATCAGAACTGAGAGGGACAATGATGAAATTGTCATTAGCTCTTCAGATCCCTGCCTCTTTTTTCCCCTCATTTCACCTTTTAGAAGACGTTCTTATCTATCTTTACTACTGTAATGTAGTAAAAAAGCCAGAAAGTTTATACATATTTCTTTCTGTACCTGTCAATGATTTTTAGTCTGATAACTTGCATTTTAACCTGATCACATTCTGTACTTAAGTTTCCAACCTCTTTTCCCTTATTCAGAATTTATTTAAGAAACACTTGCATGACAAAAGGGCTCTATCAAGATTCAGAGCTGATTAATATACTATTTTTTAGTCTTGACTAACATAATCCAAATATCTAGGGTCAGCCCTTCCTTTGTTATTGAAGGAAATGACACAAGAGAATGGTACCCCTGTTCTTTGATGTACTTTCCCAGAAGGGAAAATATGCTTGAAATTACTATTGATGCCTGATGTAATTTTCAAGTGTGCATCAATGTTCTTTTCTGAAATAATGTGTTTGAAGTTGTCCCTGGGTTTTTAGATTGCTATAGGCATTGAAATAAACTGTAGGAAGTAGATTGCCACAGGCATTGAAATAAGCTGTAGGAAGGCATATTCACATGTATGCCATGCTCTACATACTGCCTAAACTACCTTGTGTAACTTCTTGTCAAGAATGATTATTTTGGGGAAACTAGGGTTAAAATGAGCTCTTACTTATTGCAACACAATATAGAAGGAACATAAGAGCAGATTCAAAAGTAGATACTGAAAATTCACACCTACAGGGGTGGCCAGTCAGAAGTTCATTCGGACATCAGTCAGGGAAGGCAGCAGAAAACCTGTACGTGACCTTCATTCTCTGTGGGATTTGCCCCAATAACCTTGAAGTCCATACAGTATCTGTATACGCAGGGTGCATTGGGGTTAACACATCTTAAACCATCCTTTGCACTTCCCTTGGATTCTTTTGCTCCCCCCCTCTGGATCTAGAAAGGTCCTTAGACTAACTTACTCACCCTTGAAGGCCTAAATTATCCCTGTCTTACCAGCACCCAGTTCACTAATATGATACCGCTTTAGCCTCGTGCCTTCCCTAGGTGAAGCCAGGCTTCTTGTTTTTGAGGAGTCTCAGAAATCAGCCTATATTCACCACACTGGTGCCTGGAAAAAAAAAATCTTCCTTTCATTGCTACCTAAGATTTAAGCCTGTATGCATTTTGCTAAGAATAAAAAAATAATGAGCTTAAGAGCAAAACAGAGAATGTTTATTACGACTAGTTTAAAACAGTTTCATTTTCGGAGAAAGCACACTGCATAATTCTTGTCCTCCCTCCTCTCTGTGTATACAGCATCCATTCAGGAATAGTGGAGAAGGAGTGAAGAATAAAGTCATGGTTTGACATTCTGTTGATACAAACCCAGTGATTTTATTCAGAGTTCAGCAAATAACTAGTCACGGAAACTCCTTGCTCCATGGAGTATAACATCCTGAGTGTTTAGACTACTTAGGATCATTAGTTCTTTTAATGAACTATGGTCCTTTTTGGGACAATTTTCTGCTTTTTAGGCAGAAGCAGCTCAGGGTAGTATAAGTAACAATTCAGAGAAAAACCTCAAAGACTTCAGCATGATAGAACCAGAAAGAAGCTATATGATGAGAGAGAAGTTGGAGAAATAACTACATTTCTCAATGTCTGACTCTCTCCTGAATTTTTTTTTTTTTTTAACAGAGTTGTTTCCCTAACCTCTGACATTGTGGTTACTTCTGTGGGCAATTTCATCAGAAATCTGTTGAAATAAAAGATGAATCCCTTTCCTGACAAATTCCAAAGCATGTGTCTATCAGGTATTATTCAGACTAGTGGCAACAAAAAATGTAAACTATAAAATATGCCTGATGTTCCCCTTTTACAGAAAACTATGGGAAACAAAACAGCTGGTGAGACCTACACTGAGTACAAATAAAACTGAAGTGCATTCTTAGGAATACGCAGAATTAAAATGAAGCAACAAAGAAAATGGAGACCTGGAGTTGAACAAATGAAACTAACTGCTTATCTATCTAGGTAAAATTCTGAAAACCACAAAAATTATGTAGGATCTGAGTTCCAATTTTCAAAGGAACTGAATGTGAAGGTGCTTAAAGCTATTTTTATGCTACAGTTTATGCAAATGGCACCTAAGTCACCTCAAAACTTTTGAAAAATCTGTCCTTAGGCACTTCTGAAGACCCTTTTTTGCCTGAAAGAGCATTACACAAACAACGTGTGGAAGCCTTTTTCATTCACTCTGAAAGCCAAACAGAACAAGGTAGGCAAGTTTGAATGTGAAAGGCTGCTGATAGGTAAAGGGCAAAGTCTCCTTTCCAACGTTCTGTTCCTCTGTCTTTGTCACAGATAAGTTATTTGACACTTGAATGTAAAAAAACCCAACTTTTTAACTCTGATTTAGCACTATCTCTGCCAGAAGTTCTTTATTTAGTAACGGCCAGTTTTTCTATTTCTGAATTTTCATACCTTTCTAGATTAATGTTACCCTTAGTGATTGTAACACCTTTGATCTTTAGTCAGTAGAAGAAACAAAATTTGAATTGCAGATGGTACTGAACTTCCAAGGGCCCACACGAACGCCACTGGCCCGCATGAAAATGCTAGTAACTGTGTGAGTTATTATAGTCACTCACATGGACATCTGATGGCAACAACTCTGTTCACAATTTGTCCATTAAGTTCCTATCTTTTGAAATATTTGAGTCCAATCAAAAGGAGTCACAGGAATAGACTCTGTAAGATTTAATGCCCTAGTTCTTCATCTTAACTCCCAGCAGACAAAACAGTAATCAGTGTCACTGACTTCTGAATCTGGGGTGCTATTTCTCCTACACCAGTGCTGCAGTATTCTCAGCTTTATTTTTAATTGTTCTTATTCTGCAAGCTTTTGTGCCTTCTTGAGGACTTACCTGGCTCCTGTATGTTTAACATTTTTATTAACTACATAACACTTTATATCTTTTTCAGACACATTTTCCCAACATTGGCCAGCTCTCCTAGCCTAATTCACAGCAAAACCGTTGAAAACAAAAGATGTCTTTTTGGTTTTCATAAAAAGGATCGTGTGGAATATAGATCAAAATATGATTATACACTAAAAGGCACTGGAAAGGGAAGAGTAGAAACAATTCTGTTGCATTAGCAATTTTTCTACCGGTAGACTTAATCTGAAGTTCACTTGCAAGTGAACTTAATTTCAGTCCAAGTTTGGTTTTAAAATGAACCCACTGGATTTAGCGCCACAAGAAGAAAGGAAGTGGCTTTAAAATCTTGCAAAGGAATTAATACTATGCATATTTCATTGCATAAGAGTATATGGTTTCTATCTCCTATGTAATTATTAGGGATGGACTTTGCATGGAATCCATTCCCTGTACAAGTTCAAAACAGGCTTGGTTAGCAGTTGGAGTTTTTTTTCAGCCAAGAGCACAAGCCTAATTGCAGACAAACCGCGCTATAAGAAGTTGTTCTCATGATATCTCTTTGCTGGCAAAAGGAAATGAGCGCTGGAAAACTCATAAGAAAGTCTGATCATGTAACATTTCCAGCCTGATTTCCAGACCAAAGAGGTCTGGACAAGTTTTGGTTAAGCAGGCTAATTTTTGGATGCTTATCTGAACTGAACAGTCTGAATTTTTTGAGGTTCAGTGTTGGTTGCTATCCATTTGAAGAGCTATTGGCACTTCTATACATATAATCAACAAAAGCCTTTCATCCAAAATGCTTCCACAGCTTGTTCTGTTGTGTTTCCAGTGCATGCTCATAAACTGGCAGTGTTGAAACAAACCGTCTTCTGACATAAAAATAAAAAGAAAGGTGGCAATATGTTCTTCAGGCAAAAACTGCTCCAATTTTTCAAGTGTGCCTTCACTTCGACAATGGTACAGTGCAGATCTATATCTCAAATGCTAAAAAATCTGCTGCAAAGAACGTGCGACAGTGGGGTTTTGGTTTTATAAGCCATTACATTCTAAAGTGAATTTAAGTCACTCACCTAGTCTTTACTGTCATTTCAGTGGAAAGAAGTATCCCTAGAGCTGCAAAAGGCTCCTTGAGATTACATGGTTTCCTCTCTCACCAGAAGCAGTTGTCATTATGGGTGTTATTAGGATGAAGGTGGATGGACACGAATTGTATAGCTGTTTCTGCCCTGGGCTCTTCTATGAATTTCTTCAGTTTATGCAGAAAGAAAAGCATCAGGTTTTGGCTGCTGGGTTTTGTTTTTTTAAATGGGACCTCAGGATATGTCTAACTAAAGAACTAAATGTGTTAACACAACACACTGCTCTCCCGCAATGGATAAGAATATAATACCATCTCTAGAATGCATAGGCTAAGAAGGATGGTCTAAGAAGGCAACAGTTGGATTAAATTGTTTGTATTTTTGTTACTTACCTGATGCCTAAGTTTTTGAGCACGTGAAGACTTCATGAAGCATTTTTAGACCAGTTTCAAATGTGAAATTTCTAAACCTTCATGTCCTCTCATCCCATGTTACAATCAGGTATAATTTTACTGTTCACTATCTTAAAATGTTTTGCATAAGCTCTTTTATGATGGTCTTCACTCATTCCCCTCTCAAAATTCCTCTATCAGTCCAAAGATTTATATTACTTCCTATTGGACTTTTGCTAGTTCTCCCAGATATTTTGATAAGACCACCACCAAACCCAACCAAACTAACGCAGGTAAAAGATCACGCTAACTCACAGAACATGGCTAGGGCTATTCAAAGACAGAGTTTGCTGTTTGATCCATGGTACACTGAGCAAAGATTTACTGGCGAAGTGTTCATGATAACCAATGTTTTGAGTGGGTTTTTTAATTTTTTTTTTTTCCTGAATATCTAATGTTAATTTAGAAATACAAAATGAGTCCACGGAACCCCAACAGTTCCTTGCAGTTTGCCTTGCTGAATCTCACATTAGACTATAAACAAGTCTGGCTAGTTTGTTTCTTTTTTCTTTCAGCCCGTATTGTACAATAATAAATCTTTCTCATTTTAGTTTTCTTCCCTAGCTTTTTCTCTGCCCTAGTTCCTCCTTTTCTTAGTTGCAGCTTCACACTGTGGAAACTTGCAATACTATGACTAACTGAGGAGAGAATGAGTCATAAATTAGTCACTAGCAAGACAAGCATCTTAGCAGGCCCACAATGACTTAAAACATTAGACTTGTTTCTGGCCCAAGGTCAAGCTCCTAGAGATCCTTGGGTACATAGATCTAAAAAAGCACTAATTAAAATTATTGGCTCTTAACTGTCCACCTGTATAGAGTCTGGTTACACAGCATTCTAATGAGCCACCGGCAAAGGGAGCCAAGCATTTGCTCATGAGCATGTTGTAGTCTTTTCTACTCTTTGCTGTGCCAGGAAGTAAACACAATATTAGGAATTTGTTTTTTTAATCTTTGTGACCCAAGATGTAAATTGTAGTGCATTACTTCTGTCCACTAACTAGGGGATTTGACTGCTGCTTTTACTTAGAACAAACTAGGTTTTGTTACTAAAAAAAGTTCAAAACTCCTCAACCAAAACCACCTCATAGTATATCACTCCAGACAAGCATGAAAACAAGGCTAATAAAGCAAAAAACAGTTCCTTGCTCAATGAGCAGGCTCACATGTCTCTGACTAGTTCAGGGCACTAGGTACATTGACACACATCACAAGTTAGAGCTACCAGCTAAAATACATGTGAGGCAGAAAGTCTAGGGATGTTGGTTCTCCATCGTCCTTTCAGTGAGAGGACAGCTTTCAGTAGCTGTTATTGGACATGAAGTTGGTATATTCTCTGCAAGTTTCAAGGACAGCTGTTCACAAGCAGGCCCTGCTTGGTGAAGTACACAGCTCAGTGCTGTTACGCTAGGTAGCAGAACTAAGCTTCCATCACCTCCACCGCCACCTCAACCCAAGTCTTGAAATTGTGTTATTTGGCGATGCACGTGCAGCCAAATGGGAAGTAAAGGTGGGGAGGAATCCACAGCCTGGGTGATCAGGTCCCCTGCTCAAGGACGGGGCTTTCTTCTCCTCAGCCAGGGCACACGTGCCTCACACTCATAGCTGGCTCTCAGTTGAAGGGAAAATACCAGTTGTGCCAACTGACTGTTAATTTCAGTGGCAGCAGCAAGTACAATAGGTCATTTAAAACTGAGAGTGAATACTTTTGTAGGTTATTATTAGTGGCTGCAAGATGGAAATGTGATTCTCTGGCAAACAGCAATTTTGAGTTGGACTCTCTTTGAGAAAGCTATTCCTGAGCACTGCCATCATGCCACTTTTCAAGACAGCATAGATGAAAGCGAGAAGGGGATTTCTCAGAGGATGTCAGTAGTTTTTCAACACTTTAAAAAAAAAAAAAAAAAGAAAAAAAAAGAAATCACTCCTGCAGTATTTTCTCTGAAATACAAAATGGGTACAGGCTGCCCAGCCCCAGTCCCCTAGCAGGAAACAGACTCTCTTTTTCAGCTTAAGTACTCCCACTCCTTCTGTTCACTGACTGATTTTGTTTTGCTTGACTTGACAACACCAGGTTGGACAAATCTGAATTATCTGTATGTTGCTGACTGGATCAGCTGCAGATCCTTTAGTATGCTTGTCATTTAGTCTTATAAATTACATTAATGAGGGCTGTAAATCTTAGCTCTCTGAGGACATAGCTATACAATAAAAACCAATTCAAAGCTTTAAAAAAGCAAAGACGCCCCTAGCATGCAGGCTGTTCTTTAAATGCAGTGCATTCTCTCTTGGAATTTGCCCTGGATTTCAGCTGGTTAGTTTTCTAAACATAAGTTACTTTCTTTAAAGAAAAACTAAGCTTACCTAATAGGCAAATTTTGTTAAATTCTTTCAGAAGAATGGAAGGAAAACATAATTTCACATGGATCTATGAAGTTTTGCATGGGTAGAAATATGTGACAAAATGTTGTGCAAACATGTTTTAAAGGATGGTCTAAAAGTTTGTTCTGGTATCTTTAACCATAGATTTCATAGATTAAAATAATGCTAGCTACTAACCAATAAAATATATATATATATATATTATATAATCTGTCCATCCTCTATCTATGCCTAAATAAAAAAATAAGAAAATTAAAGAAAAACAGACTGCCAAGAAATCAATGTATAAAACCACAAAATCATTAGCAGAAAGAACCATGTTTAAAATTCAAGTCCTCCGACTTTCAGTACTGCAAGAAGCATAAGATGTATTGAAGTACATTCCCAAAACTGGCTTCCTCTGATGTCAGTCTTTTCAGAGACATAGAAGGGGTTGTTAACAAGTGATATAATGCTCCCACCTTTTTCCAAGTTCTCTTTACAAAGCATTTACCATTCAATAAAATGTATTAAATGAACAGTCTGAGTCATATACTAAAAAGGGTAGGTTTCAGCTTATACTGAGGAGCCCAGCATAAAAAAGAAAGTTAATAATATGACCTCAGATTGCAGAAATTTAGGAATAAATTTTGAAGACATCTGTCAATTGCCTTAGTTTAGATATGACAGACTGCACTATATATGTATCACTCCCACAAAGTAATATACATATTTTTGTTTTATGACAGGTTTATCAGCCAAAAATATTTTAACAAAGGTAAACAGCTAAAATAAACTTATTACTTGTCTGAAACAATCATAAACAAGTAACATGCTATTTTCTTTGGAGAATCGTATTAAAAGATGTATTATAAGGCATACTAATTTCTACCGATATTAGAATTCTCTTTTTCTGTCTCTTCCTCATATTCCTGACTTTCTTCGATATAAATATATCAAATTTCCTTCTTCATTAGCTTGTTTTTGATACAGATTTTTAGCTTGCACACAAGGACTAGAGTCTATTACTAATGCACATGCATTCATTGGTTTGACAGGGATGCAAGGATTTCACAAAGTCCAAGCTAGTTTTGAGTGTGCATGATTTATTCACACACTGAATGACACTCTGTCATTCATTGCCCAAGTGTAACTTGTTAGACTCAAACATAGTTTTTCTTCTTTTGTTAGCTATCTTGCATCTGATCTGCAGGTCTACTCTTTAAATGAATGTATCAGACATCCTCTTCCACCTCCAGCATTTTTTATGGACATCTCCCAAGAAATGTCAACAGCAACAAAAATTCTTCAACTTTCTGCACCTCTGTGTAACACTAATAACCAGGCACTTTCCACAAGCTCTGCAAAGTTCTTGTTAACACTGTTCATTGTCTGGACCAGGCTCATTCCATTAATCACACAGACATCTACTGAGTAGTGCCAATGCCCAGAGAATAATGGACATGCCAGTACTTCTCTAGCGTCCAGCAATTAATAAGTTCCTAAGTAAATTCCTGCCTATTCTGAGAATTACTCATTTCCTAAGATCCTTCCAACTCCCTTAGAGAAAAAAAAAAAGTCTGAAAATGTTTATTTCAATGTCTGATCATCCGTGCAGAAGAATTACTCTCAAAATGTTTCTTCTTGAAACTATGGTATGCTTGTTACTCTACCTTGTTGGATTCCAAAGTCCTCTGTGAAAATGGGCAGGAGAAGGAGGACAACTGACCAGTTACTAGACTGATAATATCACCACATATAGAGTATCTCTTTCTCCCAGGCATATTACATATTAAACAAAAGATATAGTATCTGTTTGATATTTCAGTATCCTAGGCATTTTCAGTTCTGCTAATTTTCTTGGAGCAATTCAGTTTTAACCTGTCCCTCAATTATCTCATGCAGTTGCTTCAGTGTTCAGCACTTTGATGACACCAAGTAGCTTTCTGGATGTATCTCCTGCAGTCTCAGAACATGCCCTTTTGTGTGGTTTACATATAAGCACATCATTTGCATATCGTAAGCTAGTTAATGATTGCATACAGTTCAGATAATTGGACGCGTAGGTCCAGGGCACAATGGCACAGATGGAATTCAGCCGCAGGTCCCATACTTTTTCCCTACCAGCTCATGCTGACCTTAACATTGCATCTTGATATCAGTGTAAATGACCCAGAATGTTTCAACTACTACCATCTCTTAGGATCCACAACATGCAGTTAGTGACTCTAATAAAACTTTTTTTGCTCAAAGAAAGAGGTTCCACTCAATCTTCGTCCCATCTGTTTTGCTACGGGGCCCATACAGACAAAAATCTGAAGCTGATTCGACCCTTCCTTGAATCAATTCAGCTTCTTAACCCTGCTGAAAACTAATCAGCAAAGACCAGGGAAGGGTGGAAAGAGCAGCAGAAAGAGAAGAAAGAGAACAAGTCTACCTCTCTTCAGTGTCAAGAAACTGATAGATTTCTCAGCTGCTCACAGCACTGTAGCCTCAGATATGTTTCAGAAATGGTTATGCCTTGTAAAAATGCATGGCTATAAAGGATGGCATCAAAATGTGCTCAGCAGATGTTGCCACAAGTCTTGTTGACACATTTAAGTGCTTCTTCCAAATGGGAAACACTGGCTTTGCAATTACACTTCACAAGCCCTTTGTCTTTTTAAGTATTAGTCTTCCCATCTCATTTGTAACCTGTTTTAGTGACTTCCTAGAAATTTCTTTTTCCAAAGCCATAACACTGTTTTTCCTCAATAACACACAAAAGGTGTGTTCACCGTTAACATTTTGAGGCCTCTCTGATGATACTGAAGCTTGGGTATTTCAGCTTCATGCAAAATTTTGGCAACATCCAGAACTGAAAAATCCATGGGAATTTGGTCAGCTCCCAGCAAATTATGTCCCACGATTACACTAGAGTACCATTTGGATGGCTATCACTGAAGTTAAATGAATGAAAAACGTCCTCTGACTGAAAGGACTCTGCTCTGTCCTCCTCCTTCACTGCTTATCACAAATGTGATCTTTACCATAGATGTGAAAGGTATGCTTCAACACTGTAATGTATCTTAGAAATGTTGTAAACTACATTTAAAAAAAAAAAAAAAAAAAAATCACCAGAGCCGTGTCAACACAAGCATTAATATTGGAAGTACAACTAAAATTGTAGAAGTGCTACTTATGAGGAAATCATAGCACAGATAAAATAATAGTGCCAAATTTCACTAGCTGCCTATTTGCCTCAGTTTTTGACTTCTGCCACTTATTATCCTGGCTCACGTATTACTGAGCAACTTGCTAAAGCTGGACCTAAACAAAGAGAAGTGAAATTTTGCTGGGAATAGAGCTGCAGAATTTCTCTCCTTGTTTGTTTTTTATTATTATTATTGTTATTATTTTTATTCCTTAGCAAATACCTATAAAACAGTTGGACGAAATACACCTCTGGCCATGAGTGCAAGTAAACTAATTTCCTGGTATTACAGTAAAACCACTTATCTCATCTATCACCTATCATTATCAATTACCGTGTTACAAATCCTGGAACAAACAAAAAGCCAGGAATGTGGAAAACCAGGTTATAGGGCTCCTCAGACATTTTGCTGTGGCCTTTTCATTAAGTCCAAACATAATTACAGGTATTAGCAACAAAGACGGCAGTGGTAAATCTGATCAATGAAATTACACAATTAAATGGTCCGTTTTAATTTGTGATAGCATTGCCCAAGAAGCAGAGATCAAGATATGTATGTTAGAGCAAAGTGTCTACCTCGGGTGGCTGACTGTTTGGGACACTGAACGTCACTGCTGCCATACATCCAGGTGGAATTTATTACCTACGGGGTATAGAAAAGAGAGTGCAAAGGAAATCTGATCTCTACAGGAATGACTGCACCTAATGAAAGCATTTGTCTTAAAGTGTTTTACTTCCTTGCCTGGACGCTATGGCAAAACTAATTTTTAGTATAATTATAAATCCTCAAAGTTTAATCTTATAGCCAGCCAACCTGGCAAGAAACCTGACTTTGCCACTGTGATCATCTACCAGAAAGGTCAACAATTTTATTTTAATAACATACAGCTTAAGAAGCCAAACTCTCATTTTTTATTCACTTCTGCAAGCAAAAACCTGACAAAGGTCAATAGGAATTACGACTGAATGAGGACTGAGTTAAAATTTTGGTCTTTGGGCCAACATTAATAATTTTAACAGTAGGCCAATTTAATCTCTGATGTAATTCCGCCTATCTCAGTTGACAGTTAGTCCTATCTCAAATTGTACTGTTCGTTTTAAAAGCATTTAAGTAGTTTTACTTTTGAGAAATATACATAAATCAATGGATAAATTCATCCTGGAAACTGAGAATATTTGCAAAGGAAGGAAGCCTTAACTGTAACATTAAATTCTATAGATATAATTCACAGCTTCACTATACCCCACTTAGATCACCACAGCTGATTTAACACAACTGAAAACCACACCTATGTACTTATAAAACATACACATGGCTAAAACATTTTATAATTTACTAAAATGTGACTGGTTCTTTAAATTCACAAATAGGTCCCTAATGCAAAATGGTCTGTTCCATCCTATTTTTATGTTCATATCCATAATACAGATCTGCCCAGATTGTACGAAGTTTTCATGAGCTTAATGATCAAATGTATGCACATAAATGTTCATGCCTTTATACAAATACAGAGCTTCATGAGAAAAATCAGAAGGTTAGGTTAGATCCAAGGGAAAATATGCCTGATAAAATGTACATTGAGATTTATGTGTTTCCAGAGAACACATTGAAAAAATCCAGAAAGATCTTTGCTTATTTTGACTTCTTGCCTGGTCTGAGGGTTTGTTATACATCTAAAAGTTGAACTGAAAGATTAGAAACCTTGGTGAACCTAGAGTGTTTTCAGCAAGGCAGGATTTGGGGCTTAGGCTCATTAAGGAATGTCAATCTGAAGCTACAGGCAATCTTAAGAAAATTGTTTGTCTGCTTTGAGGTTTAACTGGCATCCCCTAAAAGAAGTACCCTGGATATACAAATTCAGAGAAAATAAAACAACGTCTATAACTGCGATTATTTAAAAGACTGAAACACACATCCTCCCCCCTTTTTTTTAAAAATAAATAAATTTGCAGGGAAAAAAAAAAGGAAAAAAGTGTGGGGCTTTTTCTGTCTTACATGTGCTTTTTAAAATCCCTTCATGATATACCAAGTAAATATCTAGGGTTGTTTTACCCAGTCATAAAGCTTTGTAAAATACCTGGGGGAGTTCAAGTCCACAGGGCATGAAAAAATCATTCAAAGACTGACCCCAACCATTTTTTTTTCCTTTGTCATGCTTAAGATTGAATAAAATGGGCCTTTTCTTTCCACAGCAGTCTTTTCCATTTTCTTCTGTTTTGTTTTTCTATTTCAGTGATGAGGAACGCATCAAGGGACAGATGAATTAATCTTCAATACCATATGTGTACATGTGAATACTTCAGTATGTTCAAGAAAACAAGGCTTTCATAACTACTGTCCTGACTGATAAAGGCACTTTTTTTCCCGCGGTTGTCCTAAAAGTACACTGTAAATGCTCTCTTTCATAAGTCCTGAAGGCTCTGCGCAAGACACTAGAATTCCCATCTGTACAATGCATGCTTTCATCTGTGTGATCATCAACACATGTCGAATATGTTTCTGAAAGTCTGTTTTAAAGCTATGGCCATGGGACATCATGTGACCACTGAATCATTTTCTTCCAGCTGAGGGTATATTTTATCTTGCCAGACATTTTCATAGTTTGTGCAAGCAGTTCCTGAAGTCTGATTCAGCTGCTCATGATGTGGCTGTCTGCTTGTCTGAGTGCAGGGGAAGGTTTAGGATTTCATATTCCTCTCCATGCTGTGACTTTTAATCCTCTAAAATGTTTCCTGAGTGTTGAACATATGCCTGTTTGATTATTCCTGGCAAATGGTGTTTAGGAACAGTTTGTTGATTAATTCTAAGCCATACTGTGATGGTCTTCAAAGAACACCTTAATAATTTTAAGTAAGCCATGAGGAAAAGATCTTTTTTTCCTTCCAAAACACATTCTGCAGCAGTATTTTTCATATTAATGAAAATAATATTTTCATGGCATATTAAGAGAGCTTTTAGGGGTATGTAATGTTCTTATCTACCCCATATATAATAGGATTTATTGTGTACACCCTCCATTTAATGAGGTCAAATACACACAGCAAAGTCTGTTAACCAAATAAAATAAGTCAGGCAGCTGCAGACTTCAACTAACTAAATCAGTGAAACTGAAAATCTAGTAGCGAACTATAGTTATCCCTAAAAGTATTCTGGATTTTTTTTTTAGTGCCAGATCAGTGCACATACAATATGCTTAAGCTACCAAAGCACTGATAACCAGGGAATTAGGTTAATACAGTGAGCACCCTCAGTCAAATACTGACCTCACTCAACCTCTGTTTTTCATACCAGTAGGTCAGAATCCTACCCACCACTTGGACAGCCAAGCGATTACACCACAGTGAGACAAACAGGTAAGAATCAGAAGATATAGGCACATTAAGCCCCTTTTCAGAGTTACAGGGCTTTAGTTTTCATCTTATTTTGATTTTTTTTCCTTGAGCATTTTCCTGGTTAGCTTTAAATGTGGGTTACTGAAAACTGCCTAATGTAAACTGTCTAGTATAATCAGTACCACAGCCGAGCCTAGACATACATAGGCTTTCCTAAAATTGTACAACTCTTAAAATTCTTCTAGACGTCAGAGACACAGAAGGTCTACTAAGTGATCCAACCCATTTCCCAGTCTCATTTATATGCTGGATTTTTCTGTGGTTCATCCAATCTAGTTTGAAATTGTCTCAAGTGACATGGCTTCCTCTGCTTCCTGCAAGAGACAATTCAGTACTGTAATAGATCTTGCTGTCAGGATGTTTCCCCTGATATTCTGCATAACTCTTCCTTTTTTCATTTCGTCCCATTAAGGCAAGTTATACTCCCTTTCCCTTAATTTATATCTTTGTTTTTCAAAGGAAACATAACAAAAGTTTTAATGAAAAGGAAGCCTGTCTTATGTAAACAATAAAAAAATCATGTTAGAAAGGAACATTTGCCTTACTTCTATGAACCAGGGAATTAATACGAGGAAAAGCAATACAGGCCCACAGCTCATGCTGTGTTGTGGTCAAACAGAGCTCTAGTAATAAAGTTGCAAGACCTTCACTAATTCCACTACCTATTATTCAAGTAGGCTATAAATCTGGTAAACTTTTTCCATTGGCCAACCTTACTTACTAATGAAGTTTAATTAGCAATTTATATGAGGGCTCGATTCCAAGGTCTTTGAAGTCAGTGGGATTCTTTCCATCAGTTTCATTGGGATCTGGATGACGCCTATATTACACATGAAAACACCACTGCATTTAATAGTATGCTAGCAGCATAAAAGTAAATAATGTGGGAATACCGAGAAAATACTTTTTCACAATACCTTTTACATATTTTACTTCTGTGAAAGTGTCTTTCATGAAATCATCTGCATCCTATATTTTTAGAGCAAGACAATTTTTCAAACCTTCTCAATTTTCACTCTAAAATTATTTAAGCTGTAACAGTATGGTGAGTGAAGTATCAATTTCTTTGCCAAAGAATTCATTTTCCATGTGGTTTCAGTAACAAAAAGTTTTAACCTGTTTACAGTAGTTATAAAAGCAGTAACATGAGTACCTCTCCCCAATATTACTAGACCAATTTAAGATAAGGTTTCACAGCCCGCGTATTATCACTTTCTTTCTTCTCCTTTGATAGTTATCTGGTCAGTTGAATTTCACAGAACACATTTTCCTATGGGAGTATAGAGGAAAGTGCTAATAGCAGCTGCATTCTACCTCTTGCATGAAGTTCAGAGATGTTAAATGCATTCCAGCATACGCTCTCGACCAACCCTGTGCTCTGCCTCTCACAGATAGTTTGGGGTCTTTTATTTTGATAAATGACTTGGCATTCTGAAGGGTGGTCAATTTTCATCCAAGCAAAACAGGCTGATGTATTGGCAATGAGATAACATCTCACAGCTTTGCTCAGTGATGTATACTAAACCTAAGCAAGGCATGAATGCATATATACCCGTATCTAACATATGGACTTCATCTCTTTCCTTCTCCTAGGCACTCTCTCTCCCCTTAGCTATGTGCAGGCAAAACTCCCATGTTCGTGCTAAATCGTTGCTGGTCCAGTTAAAGTAAACAAAGTAGAGATAATGCTGCTTTTCTTTCCAGCCAGAAATGCTAGTTTCCTGCTTAAATGCATACCTTTGATGGCGGTTCACTGGCAAAACTTGCCTTAGGTAAAAGAAACATAATTATGCAATTTTCTGCTAAAATATTTTTTGCCCTTAAAGAGCGAGGGAAACTGAGATCTAATCCAATCTTCCAAGGAGTGTCCATTTGTGAAATTAAAACTATTTCATTGCTCTAAGCTCATTGCTATTAAAAAAAAAAAAAGAGATTTTAACTAGGGTTTACATGAAGCTAGCAAGCAGCAATCTAGTGGAGCCCTGTGGCCTGTATGAGCTTCATACTGGGCCAGCAAGTCAGATTTTTTTTTTAATAATGTATATTACATTCACAAATTGCACATATAGAATTGTTATGGTATATATATAAAAGATACAGATCTCAATAAGACATGAAGTACAGTCTGTATTATTTCTATATTTCCATATTCCAAGGTGAAAGAAGGCAGCGCTGTCTCCTGATCACACTGTCGATCTTAGAAGTGAGTTTCTCAGACTTGAAATGAGTGAAGCTGAAAGGCTTGCAACATGTCATATTTAATGGAACTGCCTGAACTAATTGCTGTGAAAGTACACTGTCACAGCCTAATAAAACGAGGTATGAAGCAAGGCTATGTTCACTATGAAAATGTTCGCTTTACACGAAATAATTGCGATGCTGGATCACAGAAGTGGTGATGCAGTTCAACCCACAGTAGTGACACGTGGCTATTACAAGTCCTAGTTAACAGATAAAATTTGAGACATCGCATTTCTCACAATTAAGGGGTCCATGATGTTTTCCTGTCGATGCAAATGAGCTGTTTTTCCTCCTCAGCCTTTTACCTAGCATGCAGAACAACAGAACTTCACCCAGCAAGCAGCTGGGAAACAGACCCTTGCCTGAAGCTGCTACAAAAGTACATGCACAATATGGAACAGGCTAATAAAATTTTCTCATATTTTCCCTGGTCGTGCCTTTTCTGATCTTTTCAGTGCTTGGGAAAGTTCTGATGCAACCTTTTATGGCTCGGCACTTCCCCCACCGGGCAGCAATAATCATCGGTGCTTAGGAAATCCGCTTTTCTACACTGTTATGGAAAGAAGTCGTTTATTTGTGTTTCTCGTCAGAATTTAGCATGGAGTTGGTTGTGTCTCAAAGGCAGGGGAGGCACTAGAAAAGCCCTGTGCTGTTCTTCTCTTAGCACTCATCTACCTTCACCAGAGCAAAGGCTTGGATGGAGCAGAGGTTTCCCTCCACCCAAGAAATTATTTCCCTGGCATTCATGGTGATGCTGTTGCAGAGAGAAGAGGCAGGTATTGGGCTGAGGTCAGTTTAAGTATGTGCTGAGCCACCACAGGTGACCCACTGTTCATTAAAAGACTGACTCCTACCCTCTGCTTTTGGAGACTGCTGCTGCTGACAGACATTGGTGCAACCCTACCTCTTCCATTTAAAAATGAAGCCCAGCCCAAAAGTTGGACCCTACTTTCACTTTACACTGCCAGGGGTTCCCAGTTAAAAATGTTCCAAAGCTGCAAAGTTAGGATGTTTCTCTGCAGCAGTCTTCTAAGCCTCTTAAGTTCCTGCACGGATTATAACAAACTCATTTCAGCCGCAGGGTATCTTCACTGACATCAGCAAATTTGGCTCAATATCCTCCAATAGATGGGCAATTTGTTTTAATAATAAACAATACCACAAATCACAAGACAAGCAGCATAGCTGCCAAAATGTCTTCAGTCCTTGCAAGAAAAGAAACAGACTCTGCTACAATCAAAGGATTTTGTTTTCATTTTGGTGAAGTGGAATATTGCATTCTCTCAGAGGGTTTCTGTCTCTGATACCACCGAATAGTCTTTTGGCGCTAAGGACAGTAGAGAATATCCTGTAGTGTGGGTTTGCATAAAGCCACTTTGGAACAGGAAAAAAAAATACAAGGAAGATTTCAAGCAAAAACTTAATGAGAAAACTATCAGAAATACTTAATTCCCTTTATGAAGGATTCACATTACTAAAACTACTACTTGTTTGCTGTCCGTTTCTTTGAGTTACAATTACCATTTTAATTTCTTAGCCTTTCTATGGAGGAAGGAAAAATGTTTCTTTTTCTGAATGAGCATTAAATATATAACATATTTATGATGAATACAGCAGGCAAAGTAAGTAATGAATAGAAAACATGCTTGTTTAAAGGAAAGTATGAGTATTTCGTAGGTGGTGAAGCTCATGTACCTTGAGAGGAACACCTCAAGACAGATGTAGTTTAATGGTGGGGGCCTTTCTTGACTCTATATTCAAAGTAAATAGCACCCGTAAACAGCTGCTATTCACCAAACATAGCAGGACTGGATTTGGATGCATATCCATGGACATTTCCATAGCCTCTGATCTGCCCTCTTCTTAAACAAGTAAAAGAGAACAGAGTACACACTGTCTAGAGAAGTACAATTTGCTTTTCGAAAAGATCTCTGAACGCTAGCAGTGCTATGCCCCCAAAACATCTTCCAGTTAGGTTTTTGTGAGAGAACTTAGCAGCATTAATTATGAATTTCACTTTGTGACTGAAAACCAGTAAATAGCATAGAATATATGTATATATATTTAACTGCCAAGGACATATTATTTTACTTTTAGGTTTTATTCCTATAGGATTGGTTTGTTCTGAGACCTCATAAAAAAAGCTCAAGGCCAATCAAGGCTAGAGTATAACTGAGACAGTTCTCTTCTGAAATAAACAGCATGTATTATCCCACTGTCATATCATACCATTTTAAATATGTTTCAAAACATGTAGAAAACACTAATTAGTCTCATGAACTTGGATCAGGAATCAGTTTGGTAGTTTGACGTCTAGCAGAAAGGTCTGATATTTTCTTGTTCAAGTATAACTTCTCTCCCCTATTCTAATGCTGCTCTTTCCTGGCTCTTAACAACCCTCAGGCTCCTATTATTATGGTGCAGGATGTCCTGTCAGTGGTTTCAGAGGAATGTGGGAAGGACATATTCCAATGTGTCAGTGATGCTCAGGACAACTTTCTTTGAACTGAGACCTGAACTGTCATTGTAGGCAGCTAATATGTTTCAGGAGTCTGTTTTTCCTGTAACATTCACTCAGTACTTGATGGGTTTTGCTCATTCATCAAAAAGAAGCCACAAAGCTGAAAGTATGGAAATACAATCTGAAAATCTATGCTCTTTTGTTTCTGTCCTAACGATCACATCCCTGCCAGTTGGGGTAAAACAATAACGAGAAATCTTTACATGTAGTTCAAGAAAATCGAGTTAAGTTCTGACTTCAAACTTCACTGGATTTGAAGCACTGCATTAGTGCGTTGCTCCTTTTGGAATGGAAAGCAAAAGCAGCAAATTCTTATCAAAGAGACAAAATGGAGAGCTGCTATTTGAAAACTGGCAAGGTTGAAATGCATATTAGAGGAAAGTAAATGACATTTACTGCACACATAAATTATTTCTATGTCATGAAAAGGTACTCAAGCTAATTTTAAACTAGCAAACTTTCATCACTGTAGATCATTCGCAGCACTACAGTGCATCACATGGATGCGTTTTCTCTGCTTTTTGGAGTTTCGTGATGCCCCACTGACCTGGTTCTGCCCCGTGCCGTCCCAAGTGAGCTGGCCCAGACATGTCTATGTTGGACTGCAGTTGCCTTTGTGTCCGCTGTAGTATCTCATAATACAAAAATCGCTGCAGGCTTTCAGTTTACTTTCACAGCTAAAGAATCTTGCTTGAAACTTATATCTGCTCAGTGTATTCCAAATGCCACCATAAACTGGAATCAATGAATCCAGTCATTCATGTATTACACATGACAGATACTGGGGAAAAATATGTTTTTAAGAAGAGCGGACATGCAAAGAAAGTAAGAACTGCAGTACTGCATATCGCAGACAGCAAAAGGGTACTATTTATAGCCTACCTTGAGATCAAGAATATCAGTTAATAAGAATGCTAAGAAGCTAGCACTTCTTTAATTTAAGTAAAATGTTCAACAACCGAGGAAGCAACATAGACATAAGAGGGCTCCTTTAGAGCTATTAGCTGTTTGAATTGATTATTAAGAGAGTAGAAGGATGTTATCACCGCAAACATGTTTTCAATCACTAAACTCTCACTGACCTCAATAGCAGCAAGATGAGGCTCCAAGAGATAAGAGAAAATACCTATAAGACTTGACCATGATTCACACTGAGGCAAGACCTTTCCAGTGTTTCCAGCAGGATATAAAGAACTACATGAAATACTTGTCTCTTTTTGGCTGTCAGGGTGATATAAATGAAACTGGCCACTAAATAGCTTGATTTATAGTATATACCCTAAAATGTAGCGGATTACTTTGAATAACTGGTAGATGCAGTCACTTCTTTCACTTTCTAGGCTGTTTGATATTATCATTCATTTTTCTACAGAAGACCATTATTTTAAAACCAATGTGGGGTGAAGTGAGGTCAAAGATGCCCACTGGTTGTTCTTTCCATGTTCCTCCATTCAATAAAACAATAGCAGAACTTTACGCAATGGAACGTCTCTGTCCAAGACAGAAAAAGCAAGTGAGAAAAGCCTGGCTGGAGTTTACAAAACCACAGAGGGAATTTAGCTAATTATATGATGTAACCATTAATGTTATCTGTTTGACTCTGTTTTGTAAAATAAACACTTTATGAAGTTGTTATTCTGAGCTTTAGTTTTTCCAAAAAATGAACATTCTGCAGGTAAAGGATCTGAAACATTTACAGTATTTGCCAACTGTTTAAACTAACACCAAATGCAATTAAATGCAAAGTTGATCAGCAGACAAGTTTGCGCATGTTTTCTACGTAAGACTAAATGGTAATGTGGAAGGAGGGGAATTTCAAGAAATATAAGCTTGACCTTATAAGAAGAAACCAGACTTCCTTGTTAAAATCTCCCTGGTAATAACTGTAGATAGACAGTGTAGGCAACATAGACTGTGTTTCATGGATCACATTTTTTAATATCTAGACACACTTAAAATATATGACTGCAACCATGTATTTGTTGCATGTACCAACAATCAATTTGCACATGCACAGACTAGCATGCACTAGAAAACTTGCAACATTTTATGAGACGTGGTCCTGAATGTTATTTTGCTTTTGTATTTTCTGTTTGCTCATGGACTTTATGTCATCTTTCTTTCCTTTGTTTTCCATAGATAATAATAACTCCACACATGGATGCTCCAGAAGAGACAAAAGAAACATGGCTGGTTAAAGAAACAGAGTATGCTTACAACAGCAAACAGATTACATATATGCATGTAACAAAGAACTGAAAAGAGCTTGGCTGCATGCAAACAAAACTGAATTTAGCTAATTAGTTATAGTAATGAATTTCTACCAGGCATAAATGCAGTTTCTCTTAGTTTCTATGCAACAAGTTCTGTTGTGTAGAATTTTAATAAAGATGTTTCAAACACATTAATCACAATATTTCTGAAGAAAATGTCATCAACAGGCCAGTTTATTGATAATTTGATAAGGAAAATCACCCTGAGAACATTTGCTAGCAGCAGACATTCCAACTTCTCCTCCAAACTCCTGCCTCCATAGGTACTGATATTGCATACATGTGTCTCTGCAACTCTTTGCCATAAGCACACTAGCAGATACTTTACATCTTATTTTAATCCAATAATAATACTGAATATATTCTCACTATGAACATTTGCATGTAATGACCAAATGCTGGAATTCTCTCTTTTTTTAATGAATGACAGAACTTGTAAATTAAGTGGCTCTACAAAACTATTTATTTCACAATGCTTATAACATCTAGTCTATCAGTTTCATAAGCAAAAACTGGAGTTAACTTTCTCATACAAGAACTGTTGGTTTCTCCACAGAAAAGCCAAGGTAAGATTTCTATGTATAACAGAGTTTACGGTACTGAAGCATTTTAGCTGGAAAACACCAACCATGATTTTTACAGCATGGGAATCTAAACTCAGCTATTAATGAATCTGCCCTTAATGCAGGCTTTAAGACTGCAGTAATTCACTGCAAAGCAATATAATGAGAAGGTATATAGGTATATAACTGTTACAGTTATTTAAGAATCAGATTTCTGTTCCTTTATAAATTTCAGGGTTCTGAATATTTTCTTGTTCTGCAACAGAAGGTAACAAATTCCCTATGTTTCTCTTGAAATTAAACTGGGAAAAATTATTTAGGGTTGTGCAAACTTTTTTTTGTTTTGACAGCACATAAGCATGAAACTCTATTTTAGCCCTTACCAAGAACTGATTTAGAGGGAAAAAACCAGAATGTTTAAAGATCTTGCTGTTATTTCTGTTTTGTTTTAATAATCGCTCCCTGTCTAAGTCAAAATCTTTCTGTCAAACACTTCTATTTCAACAAAACAATATTTTTGGATGAACTTGAATTTATATACAGTTCCATGCTAATTTTTTTTTTCTGTTAAATGTTACCTTTTATGACTTTGACTAAATAAATTTAATACATAAGGCAACTTCCTTCACATATTTTATGAAAGTTGTTGCATACCATTTAACCAACATTTAAGTAGACTAACATGGCCACAGCAGAAAGCGTTACTATTTTATCATGCACAATTTTGGTTTCAGTGAGGTGACAATTTGATTCATAGATAACTCTAAAGCTCTGGTTTAAACAAAAGGAAAGTATTTATCGATTGACAGTCTTTTGAACCTGAGAGATTTTACAAGTTAGCTGTGTAACACTAATGAGAGCTATCTTGAAGCTTGGTGTTTAAAGTTAAGCTCCTAAAATTAAGCACCCTAATAGAGCAGCTTTGCTGGCTGGTATGCTAACCTGCAGCTTGCTACCAGTGTTCTGCTGGCAGAGCAAAGAAAGGGTGAAACGGTTTGTTGTGGGCAAAAGGCACATTTCGAAAGAAATCAGTGACTTCCAGTCTAGAAGCAAGGTACATTAAGCAGTTATTGAGGGCAGAATTCATCCTGACAAGACTGCTTTGAAAAGGAAAAGCAAACAAAACTGGGGGTGGAGAGAAGAAGCTGAGCTACTGTGCAATCAATGTACATGTGTTTGGTTAGGTCTGTGGCTGCAACCAACTCGCAACCACCTTATTAGAAAGCATATTTTACTAGAATATTCTTTTAAATCAAAGGAACATACCAAATATGTCCCTATTTTGAATCCTATAAAATAAGATACCTGTAACAAGACTGCTTTACAAATCAGAGATTACATGCTTTCTTTTTCCCTGAGGAACAGAAATAATCAAAATGATGATGTGCACGTAAGGAAAGGTTGTTCTGTGCCAAGAATTTTAATCAACAAGCAGTTATGTCAAGATGGCAAAAGACAGCTGTGTAAAGCTAAAAGAAATGAGATAATTTTAATGGAGAAATAGCATGGACTCCTTCACCAATCGCAGCGTTATTTTGTAGGTTGACATACCAGACATTAATGGGATTTGGGCAGGTGGGGCAGTGCTCAGAATTGTTTGGGAGCTTTTATAGTTTATTTTCAGTTAAGCATGAGCAACAACAGGCACATGTGAGCGTTCAAATATGCATTGCTAGAAGAAATTAAATTATCAAGAACTGGAACCATTATGCTGTTTGGAGTACTGGTCCCCTTTTCTGAATTTGGTACTGGGCCATAACCTTGAAAATGCCATTGCCCACCTCATTTGCAGGCAGACACTTCTGAAAGTCTTAGACTTGCTAACAGAAGACAGGGAAATCTAACATCCAGAAAGAATTTGTCCTATGACCCAGATAGATCATTTACAAAGGACAAACACACAAATGCGCAAACCCAGAGCTTGCTCAACACCTCATTCAACAAGCCAAGCAAATTGTGCATCTAGGCCCCTGGAAAACAACTGTTGCTATAATCTGAATCACAATAAAAACAGTAAGTTGAAGCAGAGCAAATTGCTTTATTCTGCTGAAAATAAGCACAGGCCTTCAAGGAGACCTGCCTGGCTCCCTCCTGGGACAGCAGAGTTCCTCCTTAACAAATGACTCAAGGGCCTTTTTGCAGTTTTCTGCAAGGACTGAGAGGCTTTGGCTCCATGTTCATCATGAGGAGAAGCAAGAGAACAAGCTGTCAGTCAAAAATATACTTTCATGTAGTCATAACTGGGTTGCCTCCAGCAAGTTACTGACTATCTAGATGTCACTGCTTTTAATGTATCACGCTCTCTCAGGACAGCGCATCAGGAGGTAAGATTGCACAGGACAAACCCGGGGGATTCGGTTTAAACACTGCCATGTGATCACAAGCACACAAAATAAAACACTATGAACTTCAGAGCAAGTTCCTGGCAACTCAATAAAACAACACAACACTGAAATGCTTTTGCGTTTAAAATAAAACTATCTGCATAGCTCTGCTCTCTACCATATGTTTTTATTCACCTCTTCTGAAGCCAGCAAGTACTTCTTGGGGTGGAGTGGAACAATCTCTCAGACAGACTAGTTGTGTTTGGACACCTTCTAATACCACACACAGCCGTGCTGCTCTGGGAACAGCAGGTTCATCCCGGCTGTTAGAAAGTGAGGCCTGAGACAGGATGATCAGCAGCAGGATGGAGGCTTCTCTGGCATGCATAAAAATACTGTCCATCCGCTCAGTAACTTTCTCTCTTGGGCAATTAGGAAAACTTGTGTACTTTCGCAGGAGATAATTGGAAATTAACAGGTACTTGCCCTAAGGTGCAGGTACTTGCCTACAGGTGCAGCCTAATTGTAGATCTGCAAGTAAAACCCACTTTCCTGAAGCAAGAAAGACTTGATTTAATGTCTATGGGGAATCAAGTAATTGATAAGTTTGTACTGACCCTCTGCATTTTGTCTTCAGTGCGCAGCACCATCCCTGATACAAATCCTTAACTTGTCCCGTTGTACATAGATTTCACTGGTGTAGAAACAGAATACTCTTGAGAAACCTGTTGCTTACCCTGTAGTGAAAAACAGGCATTAATATCAACATATTTCATTGTAATTCTCTGTCTGACCATACATCTTAGTTTGTTTTCGAGCGGTTATCAGCAGCCTGCCTCCTCTCCCTTTTCTTTTTAAGTATGGCATGATGAAGTGTGAGAAGTCATGGTATCGTTATTTCAAGCCTTGACATCTGTTTATGACTACTGCTAGAGTGGAAAAGTGGGAATTCTCTTAAATTTCAAAGATAGTATCTGCTACATCCAAATATCTGACTAAAGAACGCTGTATTTTATACCCAAGGACAACACATGTCAACTGATTCACGCAGCTCTGGTTTAACACAGAGTAATGCTAACACTACCAAAACACAGTAACTGAATGACCTCTATCAATGTTGCCAGTTTTAAAGCTTAGCATTACTGCAGCATTGTGCAATTTAGCTGTCTAGAAATCCTCTACAAATCAAGAAAGCAACGCTTCTTTCTCAAAGCCAAATACAAGCAACAAAACAGAGCCACAAGAACATTTCTGTGCATTTTTTTCCCCTCTTTCCCACTATCCAGTGATGCTGGATATCTTGTTAACCGTGTTTGTCTTTTAGCTTCTATATTGAATGAATTGAAACACAAGAATGTCAAAATGAAGATTAAGTTTTTATGGTGGCTACGGGCATAGCTTTTGCTTATGCAAGTTACCTCCTATCTCTGCCAAGCGGCATGTTTTTCTCCTTCTGGTTTAGTTTTGGCTACCACGTGTGGGCGTTCAGAACATTTTGTTGCAGCAACTATATCTCTTTTCCTGTATCTAAAGGAACCTCAAAATCTGAGCTTACATATTTCTGAAACTCCAAATAACTCTTGGGCACAACTACCGATGCCACTGGAGAGCAGCTATTTAGATTATAAACTGAGCAATAAAAAGAGCAATGGGTATGAGGGAAATTCAAAACTTAGCTGATATGTTTAGGGTAAACAGCACTCAAATTTATAAATGTTTCTTCAATGTTTGCTGGTCCTTTGTTTAGGTCAGGATGATTTTTATGTATGTTGAGCTACTACTTTAGTTTAATCTCTTTAAAGAAAAAGACCAAAAAGCAGAAACTTACCAGGATTTCAAATCTGATCTTTCTATAGAATTGAAAAGCAGATTCATTCATTTATCAGAAGTCTTACCAAGCTTACAGACCAACATCTGGGTATCAAAACCTCAATGATGGGCACAGATAGTCTACAAAGGTGCTGTCTTCAATCAAGACAATGCAGCAACAGTGATGCCTAAATCTGGTTTTGATTTGAAAGTAATTTTTAATCTCTATGGCTTATTTCATACATAAATACTTAAATCTGATCCTTCTGCTATGTGGCTTCTTGTAAAGAATAACGGTATTTGGAAAAACTATGGAATACAGCCCATTTTCCAGCCAGTGGAAGATCATTCCACTTCAGCACGCTACACTGGGCTTTGCTCAGATTCACTTTAAAACTCCAAACAATGTGATTTATGCTTTTCCCTAAGTAGACCATTCCACAGCCAATTTTATCACATTGTAAGGATCTTGCACGTGCGCGCGTGTGTATCTTCAACGTATGTTTACTCTGTATTTTACTCTACCTCACTGCTTTTGTCCACACGTTTCCAGCTAAATAATTTGACCTTGGCCTGGGAAATTGCAATTAAACCAAGGCAATGGAGCTATGACAATTGATGGAAAGATCTTCTCCAGATGTTTAAGCCCTAAATTTTTCACGAACTTAAGTCATGCTAAATTGCATACATTTAGCTTTTCAGACTTCAGAAATCAATGCTTAGAGCCCTATTGCGTGTCCAAAGAAGGGCAACGAAGCTGGTGAAGGGTCTAGAGCAAAAGTCTTATGAGGAGCGGCTGAGGGAGCTGGGGTTGTTTAGCCTGCAGAAGAGGGGGCTGAGGGGAGACCTTATCGCTCTCTACAACTACCTGAAAGGAGGTTGTAGTGAGGTGGGGGTCGGTCTCTTCTCCCTAGTAACAAGCAATAGGATGAGAATAAACAGCCTCAAGCTGCGCCAGGGGAAGTTTAGGTTGGATATTACGAAAAACTTCTTCACCGAAAGGGTGGTCAAGCATTGGAACAGGCTACCCAGGGAAGTGGTTGAGTCTCCATCCCTGGAGGTATTTAAAGAACGGATAGATGCGGTGCTCGAGGACATAGTATAGATGGACTTGGCAGTGCTAGGTTAACGGTTGGACTCGATGATCTTAAGGGTCTTTTCCAACCTTGATGATTCTATGATTCTATTAACGTTAGTTAAACCCCTTCTGGCATGGCAGTACCTTTATTGTAGGGTGTTGTCCAGAACCCCAGTACTGGCTCATCATAGTGATTTTTGCTTTTGCAACGAGATCACTTTTCACGAGCAGCCCAAAACGCCTAAGTCTTTTCATATCCATACTATCTGAGAAATTCACGTCTGCTTGGCGTACACTGACATAACTTGACGTCTCTTAGTATTGCGTTTTCCCCAGAATCATTTTCCTGTAGAGAACAAAATGTTTCAGGATAGTTTCTCAGTTCTCAGATTTTGTTTGTTTGTTTGTTTGTCTTATAAAAGAATAACCTTGTATTGCTAATTCTTTCCCAGCTTTCCTTTCTACCATGACATCTTTTTTTATGTCATTGTCTAGACTGAGCTTCAGACTCATAGTAAATTAACAGCCCCAAAATCGCTGAGTGGCTAACTCCTTTCTCCAAGTCAGTAGCAAAGATAACAAGTGGAACAGGTCCTAACAGTAGCACTTACTACCACTACTGTATGATTTCACTTGCCATTCTCTAAACATATTTAACACAGTTTTATCTGTCATTCTCATCATTTAGTCTTTTACCTAGGCTTCATCCTCCCTATATTTTTACCTGAATAAAGTGGAATTAACTTTTTGCATACTATGTCATGAAGTAGTTCCCAGTGAAGTATCAAAGCTGTGTATTTCCAGCACAATGCTTTGAGCCATTATGTAAAAAAGCATTGCTTTGCAACTTGTCCCCATCCCTGGCACCCCCCAAGACAGCTTGCGCTCCAGTGATTTAACTCAATGCAAGGCTGCACAAACAGTAATGGTGGAAAAAAGTGAGAAATTGAGAAATGACTGCAGCAAGGAGAGGATGAGACCACCCCTTTCAGTATGAGAATGGATCAAAGTGATCATGTAGCTGTAGGGCTACAGCTTCTACTGAAATAAATTCGGAAAAAAAAAAAAAAAAATCCTAAATATTACTTTTTTTCATTTGCTTGTTTTTACACTGCATATAAAGTATTTCAGTGGTTAAAGGATTTACCATGGTAAAAAAGTAACCTGAGAATTGTCACTAACACTGGATCAGGCTAATAGCCCTTTTAGAACACTATGTCTACATGGCATTGATATAAAATTGAGTCTAACCTTGGAGCCTTACTTAGAGGATAAAAAAAAAAAAAGTAGTAAAAGCTGGTTTCTTATATGTCTTCATTTGAACTGACTAAAGATAAAATTAACCTCCTAGCCAAGCTTCTGTCCCACTCTTGCACAAACCTTCTCCCTAATATTTACGATGACATAAATACCTTAGTGGCAACTCTATGAAAAACGTTGCTGGTATTGATTAATATTAGCTTAGCTGTAACTTCTTCTAAGCAGTTAAAATCAAAATTGACAAGAAAAACCCTGCAAAAAAACAGAATTCATGGACCATGTACTTCACAGACAAAGCATTTGAGAGCTCACATGCCAGAGAAATTTCTACATTTTCAAATGTAATTGGAATTGAGTAAAACAAAGTGTTATATTTGCAGTCGTATGTCTCTAAGGCCTTCATAAATTTAAGCCCTTTGAGAAAGTGTAAAATATTTATAGAAACAAGAGATCCATATTGTGCTTAGTCTATTTGGTATTTGTCAGTATATCACACTGTAGATTATCACATACTGCTATTGATTATTTCATGTAGATCACAAGATAGGGGAGATCTGGCTGAGAGAAGTTCTTTTCTCTAAGAAACCTGATGAAAGTAGGAAACAAAGGGGGCACTTTAAGTTGAAACAGATGTATGAAATTTCCTAGTAAGGCTGGTTCTTCATTCATCTGCTCTGTTAAAAGGTTAGGAAATAGCACAGAGGCCTGAAAAATGTAGGAATTAATTTTAGATAGATTTTCATTATTTCTTTGACTTCTTTGGAGCAGCTCTCAGACCTCCGAGTTTCATTCTCTCTTAATTCCATTCTTGGAGCAATACATCACATTCTTCATTATTAATAACAACATTATTCTTACTATGTTCAAGGTGACTTAAAACGTGTTACAGAATTAATTTTTTCAATATCCATTTCAAGCTCAGTTTTGACAAATTGTAGTCATTCTCCCTTGTAAAAGTCTCTACTGAACCAAACATAGACAATATCTCTCTTAGAGACGTTTCTTATAGAAATCGTGGGAGTACACACAAATCAAAGTTTTCCACAGAAGAATATTTCTTGAAACAAATTTTGTTTCCCATGATGCACCACATTTTCTGCACGTCCTTTTGCACTTTGGTGGCTCATCATGGTACTTACCTTCTCATGCACCACCACTGTACTTCTGAGGGACACAGAGCTGAACTGGGCATAATGAAATATTTTGGTATTTCTACATTAATTTTATGTCCCTATTTCAGCTGGTATGTCTTAGTTCAGAATAAAGTTAGTATCAAATTATCAATATTTTTCTGTGGAAAAGTTTTTTGTTTTGTAACACAAATTCTTCTGAAAATTAGTAATGCCATCAGCGAAACAAAGAAATAAAACACAAAATCCTGCTGCGTGTATAAAAATGGCAATTTTTTTCCCCTGTTTGCAACTTGACTAAAACAGGGTGAATGTCATGAGAACAATGAAAGGCACTTTACTGCCAAATTTCAGGATATATCTCCAAACCACAGAGGATACACAGCTGTTCAAAAACCAAATGAAGAAAATGAGCACTGGCAAGAACACCTGTTCTTCACCATCCTTTTTCTTGGAAACGAATGACCTATTTTTGTTGAAACTTTATAAAAAATAAAAAAAATCTAATGTGATGAAGGAACAATCTGTGGAAAAATTCAGCTTAAATTACTACAACGAGTTGGCTGGAAACAACCTAAACCAGAGTGCTAAAGGCAGAAAGCATTAGGCAGTGTTCACAGTCTCTCACATGGCTCTAAGCTAACACGCCCGCTCCCTCCAGCTCTCCGCATTCCCCTGCCTTTCAGCAGCAAATCCAGCTTGGGGAGGTCACTATCTTCACACTCTCCTGCTGGGACAACATCACTGTCTGCTTTGCAGGGAAGAGATCAAGCTTGGCATTGGCTTTGGGATCCTACTTTGCTGCTTGATATAACTTACCCAAGCATCTGTTTCAGAAAGTCATAAGAGTAACATAAAGCCAGAAATACTCTAACTTATTTTTCAGAGAAATCAAAGATTTCTTAAGAAATTCTTAAGAAAAGTCTGGAGAACATATTTTGGAGTTGTGGAATATTTGGAATATGCTTGCAGGCTCAAAGGGCCTTGACGCCGGGAGCAATGAAATCACCTTTTTCTTTTTCTTCTTTCCCGATTCCTCCATTGCTTAGAGAAAACAGCCTTTGGACAGTCTTTGTAAATAAGCAGGGTTGCATTAAACTTTATCATCAATTTTTCCTCCTAGCAGGAAAAACTACAGGACTTGGTGAAAGACCTGCTTGGGCAAAAATGGAAAGCAGTAAAGTGTTTTGATTAAAGGGACTTCAGTAAAATAAAAACAAAAACACGAACAAAAAAAAAGTAACTAACTGCAATATTTGCACATGTGCTGATTGAAATGCAAAAAAATGTCTCTGGAAACTACTTATTCAGAGCAAAAATTTTATATTTTTTTATATATCTAGTTATGTTAAATAAAGAATTAACATGAAATGTGCAGCCCTTACTATAACAGAAAGAGTAAACACTAGACAACGACTCACGAAAGGTGTCCGTAATATACCGCTGAGCCTGGGCCCAGCTTGTGATGTTCTGATTACAGTAATTCTGTCTTTTTACTCACAAGTTGCGTAAAATGTTTTTAAAACATTCATCAAAAGAGCAGCAGTTACACCTCAGAGCTGCAGGCACAATATCCCTGTGCTTGCTATGCAGAGACTCATTTTACAGTTGCTGCCGAGACCACTCATACATTTTGAATGTTTCAAATTAATAATTATGTAAAATTACATTAAAAACTATGTACTTTGAGTGCATCAAAGCCAAAAAGTAAAGCAACACCCCTTCCCCAATCACACTATTGTCCTGAATACCCTTATTTAATTTTATAGTGACAACATGCAGACACTGTGGTGGTTTACATCACTTGACCCTTTTCATTCTAAACCATCACCAACTATTATTATAACCCTGTTTCTGCTGCACAGGCCCAACGTATCTTTAAGCATCTGCATAAATATCAAATCACTCCCCAAGTTTTGGAATGAATTTAGACATTATTATACAATTTAATTTTTTTTTTTCTACCAAAAGACCGAAACATGCTTACCACATAAATATAGGCATAATGTTCCAGTCATGACTGAAGCTCACCACAAAAAAAAAAAATTGATGGAATATTTACATTTTCCATAGCTCAAAATGCTTTAAGCATAGAAGTACATTATATTGATTATGCATCCATCGTTGGGTATTAGCTTTGTTTAAATCCCTTGCAATCTGAATATTTATCTAAACTGGATGTGTATTTTTCATTTTGTGTCTTCAGTAATGTGTCATATTGCAGATAAAATAGCCAATCCAAGTTACATCACAGTTATAACTAATCTTTATATACTATTTTGCCCATTAGTTAACAAAACACTGCAGAATTCTCTCTGAAAAGCACACCCGTTCATGATTATTTTTTAAAATTTATTTATTTTGCTAGAAAACATCAGCTGGTTGAAATTAAACGAGGAAAAGACAGTTTTAATTAATGTCTTCTTCAGGAACAAAGTTCCTAAAGTTGCTGAAGTGATCTGTTTTGACAGTTTCAAAACAAAAAAATCCCATTTGTATGTTTGAAATTACGTTTCAATTCGAAATTTAAGACACAAAAAATATTACATTCAATGAAAATGAAATGTTTGGATTGCTCAAAAGCAAAACGTTTTTACAGATCGCTGGCTCACTGAAATTGTACACTTTTTGTGCCGATTTGAAACGTAATACAAATTCTAAAACTTTTTTTTAGACATCTAGATGTATACACACACATATAGAGAGAGATATATCCCTCTATATACATATAGAGATACATGAACACGCATATGCAAATGCAAACTAAGATGGAGAAATAAATATATATATATATATGAGCACAGACTTATGCTCACAAGAGTACTCTTCGAAATCTAATGGGCTATTTGAGACTAAGGCTGGCAATCAAACATAATCTTTAAAATTTACATGCTTTCTGCACTGAGGTGCAACAATAATAAACTCCCAGATCAATCGTGTTCTATCTCAAAAAAATAAAATCTAAATCAATATAATGCCTTTCTTTGAGGGATGAAAGGAAATAAAGGGAATTTAAAGCTTTGAAAGGAATCCAAAGGGGACTCCCAGTATTCGTCTCAGAGTTTACATTAGAGCCTCAAGACATGCTTAGACTTCTGAAAGGGGTTTGGCTATAAATACAGATTTCTAGAGGAGCAGCCTAAAACTTCAAGGGCCGTTTCTGGTAGGAGAAATAACTGATAGATACTTTAAAGAGAACATCTTAAGTGCTGATAAGTTAGCTGATAAGGCAAATAACTACAGACCATCTTTAGGAGAAAGCATAGGAAGGTGCTGAGCAGATGATTTAGGGGCTTTTTACCAAACAGCTTTCAAAACTTGAAAAACCTCTTAACTTTCTAAACATAATTAGAAATTTTAAAAAACTGTATTTTACCCCTGTCTTTACTCAGCACTCTTCAAAGATATAACTGATCATATTAGGCTCACTGTAGAGCACTCAGTTTAGCAGTAGGCTCATATTATCCCATCTTAAATATTCCACACAGCTGGAAGTTGTCAGCACAAGGAATAGGAACAAGGGGACTGCAAACAGTCTCCTGCAAGTAAGTACAGGCACGCTGGCACTCTTCCAGGTTTATTTATTTTGAAGGTTGTGCTAGGGATGTAAGGCTTTGATTCCATCATTTGTCCTGGTTTTGTCCCCCTGGCTGACATTGGATGATCCAGCTTTCAAACATACTGCCTTCAAAAAAAAAAATATTTCATTTATCATTGACCTACGATTAGCATGCTGTGAAGTGCCCCCCCCCCCCCCCCCATGCATCACATGAGTTTTTGAAAACAACAAAAACTGAATAGATTTTGATCTTACAGACCGGTTAGGGGTGGGAGAAAGAAGCAAATAATTGCTATGAAAATATTTCCTGAAAATCATTCCTCACAATTTTCATTTCCTTGTTGTAACTTACAGATGTGACTGGTCTAGAATACCAACATTCTCCACCAGCATACAAAAGCTTTAAGAAAGTTTGGATTCAAGTGTCAACATAAAACTTAAAATTTGAAATGTTTATATGATAGTCCAGATTCAAACATAGCCCGAAAACTGGGAACATCTAAACATAAAATCAAAAGAAAATTAAAATTCCCGCTTCTACACTGCTCTGCAATACAAAAGTCTGTAGTAAAAAATTGGGAAAATTCTTCAACCAGCAAGAAGCCTGGCAGTATTTTGTAACAACCATCTAGTGAGAGTTTTTCAAATTAAAATTGATTCAGGTATTCAAGTTTGTGCAATTTGCATTTTGTCAAAAGCAACAATAAAACCTTCATGGACTTTATTCTCATATAGATAGAGGCCCCTTCATGCGGCTTTGGCACAAATTCAAAATATTCAAGTAAACTAGACACAGTCAAAAACCAGACTGCATCCAAGTCTGCAGGAAATTCTGACACTTGATTTTCAACTGCTCAATGAAAACTATGTTCTTCTCACAGAGGCAAAGTTTGTAAAGAGATAGCTTTCTTAGAGCTACATCCACAGTTAGAAGAAAATAGATAAGTTTTTCCTCATGTCTGCAAAATGACCAATAAACTGCAAGCAAAGTCCAAGTCCAAAAAACTCGGGCTTTAATCTCATCTTAACTAAATGACCAGTGTTCATCCACCAGTGTAGTTCACTGAAGTGCTCTATTACTCATCTCTTATCAGCTTCTGCAGAACGTCCATTTCCCTAACAGCTGCAAGAGGCTCTGGTGGTCTCTGGCCCTAGGAGACGCTTACCAGATGTATCTGCCCCAGACAACAGGTATCCCAGGACGTTCAGTGTCACTGACTTCAGGAAAAAAGTCAAGGAAGCATTCCTTTAGGACCATGTCTTGATAGGAATTCATCAAACCCAAGTGTTTCAAATAAATTGTTTAGGGTTTAAGAAACTACATTTAGCTTTAATGGCACTGGAAAGTATCTAACCTACTCTAATATTCTCATTTTTATTTTAATGCTCTTTTCTGCTAGTGGAACAGTTAAAAGGAATTTTCTTAAACTAACAATCAAACTCTGAGAAAGTAAAAATAATATTTTATAGTGTATTATTGAAAGAGTTCTATCCAAAGCATTTAATAATATTTGATGCATGTCAGTGCTTGATATGGAGTAGAAGACAACATCGTCCCAGTTTATTACAGCACCAGAGAATTTGGTGTAGAATGCTCTTCTGCCACTGAACTACATGTTTTTCTTGTCTTTTGTCTCACCATCTAACTCTTGTCTTCCTCCTCTCTTCCCTGCCCATCACACAGCAATGAAACATAAGCCTCTGTAATAATAATTCTTGCCATCCTTGTTCAAATACTGACTTTTTTTCCACTGAAAATGTTGAAATATGGGACTGTTGTTGTGTGAATGAAAAGTAACAACATCCTCCATTAGCTAGAGCAACTAATGTAAAGATCGGTCAGAAAGAATCCTGCCTAAAATTTACATGCAAACCAGCACAGGCCAGAACAGGATATTTTAGAATATGATTTTGTTTGTTCTTCACTTTAATAGTAAGCCTTAACGTACTCATTAAAGATTGGCAAGAATACACAGAGATAAATTTAAAAAAATATAGTTCTGGCTTAGATGGGACTCATGTAGTGGCAAAAAAAAAAAATAAAAAAGAGGAGGAAAAACGAGTAGATACAGAGAAAATCTCAGGCCAATTTTACAGGGCAACCAATAGAAAACTGTGTAGAAAACAGGAAAACAGCCAGAACATTACAAGAAGAGAAAAAAGTTAAATTCTACTATAGCAAAAGCCTACATGAGTACACTCAGAAAGCACAATTACACTGTTTTGCAGAAAAATGTATAAATATTGTCAAAATGACACACAGTTGTATACAATTGTATTAATTTATTTTAGAATTTCTTCCTTTAAACTACAAAGTTGAAGCGACATTTCAGCATATTCAGGGGTGCACTGCTGTTGGGTAATATCTGCTTTTTGAAAATTCTCAGCATGGAAGTAAAAATATAGCTGTGACTGAAAAGGACGGAAGGTCTTTATACATTTGCTAGAACATTGCTGCAGTGATCACGCTCTAAGGGTACAAACAAGAGGTTGTAGCAAAAACTATTTTACTGCCTCTGGTATAGTGGGAAAAACGGAAAAGATTTTTATATCAGTCCATTCTTCCTATCCATGAGGCCCAAGAGTTTGTCTTTCTATCACCTGATGACAGGCTTATGTGCTTAAAAGTGTTACTGGTTTCCTCTAGTGTAACAGTAAAATAAAATATGCTATGCCTGCCTGCAAACACCGACTTATTTTCAATTTTTCCCATTTTCCTTGTGTATAGAAGAAACATTCTTGAAAACATTTCAAATAATATTATGAACTTATTTCACCTTCATGGAGATATTTTGTCTTTCAACTCTTTCTCTGAATGTGCTCAGGACACATTGTTTAATTAATTTCACCAAAGGCTCTATGATTCATAAACAAGAAATTGTTTTCATACTAATGTTTCCTTGTTCACTGTTGTTCTCTTCCTGCTCCCTTTATGTCTGACCCGAGCTAGTCTCATTTGGCATTCCCAAAGCAGAATAGATTTGTTTTTCTAAAGCCATGGGCAGAGCTAATGGTACACAGATTCCCATGAAGTGGGTGTTGCAGAAATTGAATAAATGGCACCTGATTTCCACTGACCAAAGACAGGATCATTAAGGTGACAAGAGAAAAAAAAAAACAAAACTCTAAAAACAAAGCTCTTTAGATACCTTTAGAACAGTGGGAACCAGACAAGAATGTGATATTATATCTCCCAACCAAGGGAAACTGAGCTGCAAATAGTTCCAGTCAGGAAAGCGTACTCAACTTTGAACTTTGCTTTTCAAAGGTGAGAGCTTTCACCCAGCGAACTTGTGTGAATGGGTGTGAATTAATGGGAAATAGCTTCTGAAGTAGATAGCCAGATTAAATTTTAAATCATTCTCCCTGTGTCTAGAGTGTAAGTGCTGATCCGAAAAACTGGAAGTCTTCTGATGCAGAAATCTTCTCCTTACCTATCCTAAAATCTTAATATTGCATTCTCTGTGATATGCAAAGTTGTGTAAAACCTCTCATTGCAAAGCAATAGTTATGAAAACAGTAAGAAGAATCAAGTGAGAACAGATACAGTGCGTCTTCTGATTAATTTACTAACATGGATATGTGAGAATGTCAAATGTTTTCATTTTTTAAGAACTCCTGAAGGCTCACGCTCTTAAGCTCCTCAGTATTTTTCAGCTAACATCTGAGCCAGCTGAAGTTTGCATGTCCAGAACGTTTTGTTTCCGAGTAGAAGACGGCATTATTAAGTAGAAAAGGGAGTCTTGTAAATGGAGTATCAGGAAATTAAAGAGTCCATTAAAAAGCAGTAACTACTCAATGTAGACATCACCTGCAGTAAAACAGCCAAAATGTAACTACATCTCAAATTGGAAATAAAAAAGGGTATTTTCATACTTGCTAATGTTTCTGCTTCCTGTGTGTATCTAGAATAGTACAACTGTCCTCGGTGACCATTAGCCACATTCAGCAAAGAACACAAGTTTCTAAAATAGGACTGACTCAGATCTGAGGCCTAGATGTCCAAAATAAAATCCAAAACACTTCTTAGTAAGATTTTCTTACTCCAGAGGGTGCTGAAACTTACTGCTCTCCTCCCCATTTGACCTGAAAGTTTCCTAGGTGTTTGCTTTGTACATGCTTAGAATTGCCCCACCCTAAATAGCTCAGCACCTATTTCTCACATCCTTCCCAAGATAAGATCTAGAAATTTGGCAAAGGAATGTGTAGGTCCCCTAAGGCATCCAAAACATTCATCATTACTGAATAACACCAAGAGCACACTGACAAGATGAGGTTCCTCAGAAAATGCAGACTTGCTCACTGTCTTTTAAAAGGATGCGTGGGAATCTCCACCTTTCACGCAACAGCTTAATGCTTGCAGGACTCAGCAAGTGAGACAGCTGGATTCAGTAGCTTCCTAAGCCTACAGACATTCAAAAGCCTAAGGTCTTGCTTCCCAGGATAGTGCCTTAACTACCAACCTTTTATGCAGGGTGCACAATACAATTGATGCCAAGCCATTCTAGAGAAAGGAATCCACCATCAAATTGGCCAGCGAGAGTAAGCAAGGGACAGCATGATGTTCCACCATCCTGGTTCATGTGGGAGTCATGGGGATCTATGCATTCACATCAAACAGACAGAACTCAAACCTCCAAGGAGACAGTCCTAACTACTAAGCCATTCAAGACCCTGCCTTCTCCTCCAGCTCTGCTTCAAAGGAAACAAGGATGAGCGCTGCTTTCCTCTGGCAGAAAGGCTTCTTTTGTGAAGAAGACATCTGCTGAGGCCTGAGATGTCTGTTCTGCAAATTGTGGTGCAGTTGAGAGATCCTTAATCTAGCTTTAAACAAGTTAGCTCACGCATTGCAAAAAGTTATTTACAGCCACATCAACTTCTACAGCAACGTATTTACCTTGATAAAAGTATGTCTAAAGTAGACACGCTGTACCACACAGTCTAAACTCTGTGTGAGTCTGGGTTTTCAGATATACTGTTGCCCCCAGACCTTTATTGGTTTTTGTTTGTTGGGTTTGTTTTTGGTTTTTTTTCCTAGCTGTATTACATTCCCTAATTAGCCACCACCTTGTTTGGATTCAGCTTTGAGGCCCTGCCCTGTGCTGGGAACTTCAGTGTATAAATGAGGATTCGGGATTTCCACTATAGAGACTAGAAAGCACATAACTTTGGGGCACCTAAGTCATATATTCACCCCAACCTTACATTTTTGTGGTTGTTAATAATCAGAGTACCCTAGATAAGGGGCTGATCGGATCTGAAACCTCACCAGCAAAACCATTGACCAAATTCAAGATTAACTGCAGTGTGTGGCATTTTTAGGAGGCAGTGAATCCACACAGATGCTACCAAGCACAGAATATAATGGCAGTGGAGATGTATGGATATTATTAAAGGCACAACCAACCTCCAGGATCCTTGCTACTGACATGCAAAATGGAAAATGCAATTGTCTTTCACTTTTCAAGCTGAAATTTCAGAATCAGTAACTAGAAAACAAGCAAACAACAGTCATTGCAGCTTTCTGCTTACAGAGTCAATATGGCTTAATAGGAGTCCTGTGAGACACAGTAAGCATGGAACATTACAAAAGCCATTTTGTCAGGTTACAAAGAAAAAGGCATTTTAAAAATACACCTCTGGCTTATCTAGCAATAGACATTAACGAGATACGGGGAAAGAGAATTTTTCTTGTCCCAGCATGAGCCGCTCAGGTAAATTAAAATTATGTCAGCACTACTTCTTCCCTTAGGACTAAATCTTTGCAAATATTAAATATAAGTTGAACATAGAACATTCACACTTAAAAGTTGATTTTAGGTTTTATTTTCAATTCAAAGTAAGTATTTTTAATTAACTTAAAGTAAAAATAAAACCAAACAAACAAAAAAACCAAAAAACAACCAGGAGAACACTTTCACTAGAGTACATATGAAATGACCAGTACAGCTTCATAATAAGGTGCTTTATTTAGCTCTGTTGATTTGTTACAGCAAAACATACTGATCTCTGGATGCAGATTAAATCTACCTCCTTTGGTCAGCAGGAAAGATAACTACAGTATGTAAGAAAGCAATTTTTAAAACAATACATGCAATTTCCTGCATTTCCTTGCAGGAAAAACATATGTAATACAATTACTGGAATTAAATCTATAATCTGCGTGATGGGTTCAGTTCAAAAGACTTGAGAGCTTTTTTTTAAGCTGTCCAGGTTTTTTATCTCTGAGCTTTACTTTCACTGTGGGTTTTCCCTGACAAAATCAATGCTCCCCCCACCCCAGCCATCATGTTTCACAGAATTCAGTTTAACAGACTGCTGCCGAGTTCTGTAAGATGACCTCTGAAACAGTAGCTAACCTTTTCATCCTCAACACCAAGCAAACGGCCAGCAGCCCCCAGATCTCTGAAGCCATGTTCTTACGCTACTGGAGCTAAGCACAGTCAAAGGCAGAGCTTGCCCAACTAGGTCATGGGGAAGAACGAGAAAACCCGACGCGACATGACATAATGAACCTGACATCATCTTGATGGACGGCAGACCTGCCTCACGTGTTCTCAGTTTACTGTACATGATGCTCTGCTACAGGAGCCAAAATGAAGCCTTTTGTTTGCAATGTCTCGGCACATACCGGTGGGAGGGCAAGACAGCTTCCCAGAAAAACATGGCTTTTGCTTAGGTGAGGAGTGCTTCCGGAGCACAGGAAGCCTGAGGAGGCTGTGTCGACCTTGTCTAATTCAAGATATTAAGCAGCTGAGAGCCCAGGAAGCAATATCGCTCTGCATGTCCCTTCTTTCAAGGACATGGGTGTGGGGGACAGATTTCTTTTCAGAACTTTAGAGTATTTCTTTCTTGCTCAGGAGGTCAAAATTTGCTTTATAAAAAATTGCCTCAGTCTGAATAACTTTTGCTCTAACAAAAATTAGTTCCAGAGCCTGGGAGCCTTTTGGTGTCTTTTAGATCATCTATTTTAATGAAGAGGAGAAGCAGTTTTATATAAAATCCAACTCATCTTCTGATCCATGAAGGGATTTGGGAACTGCTGGAGATCTTTGACACATGAAAACAATCCATGGTTTGGTAAAGCCAGTTTTGGAGCTGGTTATTCAGAAGATAGTATAACTTCAATGAGGCCAGAAAATTTTCTCACTGATCAACAATCAATGAAGCCAAATTCTTAATTTCAATTCCTATTAATTCAGGTGTCTAACTGGTTAATATAATACAGAACCATAAAGAAGCTTTATATAAAAGATGCTATCAAAGAGGACATATCCCTGAAAATGAAATGCCTCAATAAATATGTGGAGTCCTAGTCTGGTAATTTAATAAAGTGTAAATCCCTAGTGAAAATATCAAATGAAAATCTGACTTTTTCCTTTATTGGTTATCCCCTGCCAACATGGGCTTGTTTTCCTCTCCGAGTTACACTAAAGCCAGACAACAGAGAATCAGAGAAGTGTAAAGTGATGGAATATATGCATCTAGGTAAGGCCATATCAGACAACCAATAACAAATCAAAATAAGGTCAAGTTATCAACTTCCTTGAAGTGGCATTAGGAAAAGCAGTATAAAAAAGAAGAATATATTGAAGAACACATACTGAATTAAAGATCTGAAATGAACCATTAGGGTGTCAGTTTTCATCTAAATTGCCAGGTTCTTTGTCACAATTTGGAGGAGAGGGAATTTTATATACAGGCTCATTTATAGACATTGCCTCATCTTGGTCCCCAAATCTTGGTCCCTAAAGCAATAAAACTGGAAACTAAAGAAAGAAAACCCTGAACACATAAACTAAGAAAAATAATTTGCTACAATTTCTTTCCCTCCTTTTTTCCAAGATTAAAATGTTCCCTCTGTGCCTGTTGCACCTAAATAGATAAAACCTTTGGAAATGCACTTACATATAACTGCAATGCACAGTCATGTTCCTGAACCTTCATCAACCTACACAGAGTCCAAGCTAACTTAAAAATAAGAGTCACTGGCTTGCCACCTGAGAAGGTACCTAGAAAGAGCTTTGCTTCCAGGAAGCACAAATAGTCTTTGGCTGCTTCTTCAGCAAAAGCCTTGCCTCCCTGTAATGGCACTTCCTTTCTCATAGACATTTGTTCTTTCTAATGCACAGCATTGGATTTAAAGGACCATATCCTGCCCCATGGCCTACACTCTGCAAAAAGCTATGTCCTGCTGCCATGGTCTACTCTGCTACCCATCACCTACCTCCCCCATCCCTTCTTCTACAGCACATCTCTACCCCAGCTCCCAGTCAGTGTCCTGCCACCAGCAGTTTGGCCAGATATGAATGGAAATTTTCCTCCTCTCTCTTCTTCCAGCCAGGACTCCTGATGGCTGTTGGGAGTAAGGAGGGAGTGCCAGTGAAAGGACAAGATTCAGTGGTGCCCAGTGACAGGATTCAATAGGCACAAATTGAAATACAGGAAATTCCACTTAAACATGAGAAAAAACATTTTTTCTTTTTACTACGAGGGTTGTCAAACACAGGAACAGGTCACCCAGAGGGGCTGTGGAGATAGAGATACTAAAAACCTGCCTGGACACACAACCCTGAGCAACCCGCTCTATTTGACCCAGCCTTGAGCAGAGACTTTGCGATTAGGCAATCTCCAGAGATGCCTTCCAACCTCAGCTACACTGTGATTCTGTTGAAAAACATCAGCAACACTACTGATCTAAAAACAGAAGATGCATCAAGTAACTTTTGAATAAACACAACCATACTCCATGTTACAGAATACACTGCAAAGCTAAAAATGCCTGGGATGATCAGAGAAAGAACAATATGAATCTCACCTGGACTTTCCCTTTGCAAATTACTGGGGAATTTACTATGATCCCTTTCAGATACATAGCTGTTTCGTGAAAAGAGAGCTAGGTTTAGCACACATTTCTTGAAACTATCGGTATTTCAACACTGCTGCTATGCTCCTAACTAACGAGCAACACAGCAAGTCAACAGACTGTTTACTTTTGCATTAATATTTAACTTTTCCTATGAATTAATTGGGAGATTTCTTGATAAATTTTTGGAATGGCTCATATGTACACAAGGTACAGCCAACTGCCAGTGTAACCAAGTTAACTGCTTGCCCTTAGTAACTTCTGTGCAAACACAGCACAGTCTTCCTCAGTTCAGCCTGCTTAATAAGCAAAGACCTGGCTTCTTTTCCTCAAGAGCATGAAAGCATAATATGAGCACTACATTTTCCTCTTCAAACCTGAAAGATTTTTTCTTTACAGAATCAGATCCCAACATCCTTAGCTCAAGTTCAGTATCTTTTATGTTTTGTTACTTTTCTCTTTTTCTATCGTTCTTATAGTCTGAGACAAGATTTACCCTCAAGTAGATTGCACCCATTTATTAAAGAGAATCAAACAGCCATGGACACGAGGAAGGACTGGATGGACAAAAGGGGCTCTGTAGATGTTTTCAGTGCAGGCTTACTTCATCATTGTCCAGAACACTTCTATTGGCAACAAAAATAACTAAGGATCTCAGCCCTTAAACCTTACTGGTGGCATACCATTCACAGGCATCCAAGATCCAAGTCCAAACACCCATGCTTTCATTTAAACTCATGCACACAGCCTGAACCATTGAATGATAAAACAGTGTAGAAAAGGTTACCATCTTTGAGCTATCTAACTTATTGTGAATCAATGCAGAATACATTTCTTTACCAGGGGATCTACTGATATACCTGAAAGCTGTGTCTGCAGCTGCCTCATGGTATCTAAAGTTCTCCTTGCATATAGAGACAGAATAAATCTGAAGCGTGGAGCTGTGTGTGATGCTCCCCTACCTTCTATGTATGAAACAGGGAGATCTTCAACTTTACTTCAACTCAGTTCCAGAAAAGGCTACAGAGAACAAATCCAAAACATTTCAGGTTTGATACTCAACATGTAAACACTCAGTCCTTTGGACTGATGAAGTTCACACGGGTATTTTAGAACTGTCACTGTCTAAACCTGACTCACTGCAGCCTCCTGATTTCACTTCCAGAGGGAGAAGAACAGAGCAAGCACAGATGAATTTAATATTTATGTGAGCTAATAAAAATGTGAGCATTTCACTGTAGAATCTTCTAACATATCACATGCACGTACCGTACAAAAGGTGGAAAAAATAATCTGGAGAGAGAAATGATCAAATAGGTCTTGAAACTCTTTATTTATGATATATTTTTACTTATGATCAATATTTAACAGTGTTAGAAAAAGCTGATTACGTAAACTCAGCCTACAGCACAAGAAAACAAGTTAAGGAGCTAATGAGGGACAAAAGGGTGCATTCACTTTAACAAATAGCATCACAGCTAATCATTTCAACAAAAGGGTTTGGTGTTTACACTTGCTATCTCCTCCTCTATATATATGTGAATGAATTTTGTGTTTAGTTTTCAGAGCTGTTAGCTCTATGACAATACCTATACTGATCATGGTGAAACTGTATGTGAAAAGAAATGTTCAAAACCTCAAACATAATTAGGTATTTTTCTCATGTCATTACTAAAACAAGAAAAAAGGCTTCTTGATTGAGTGCTCAACCAACAGAAAAAAAAGTGTCTTAAGAAAGTAAACTTACTATGGCTTAAAAATATGCATTCTTTTGTTTAAATTCCTACATACATACACATCAAGAATCTTAAGATGGAAATGGCAAAAAAGCATTGTAAGTCTTCAGATGTCAGTCAAAAGGGAAGGAATATAATTTTTAAATTACTAATATCATAAAAAGCTCACCCCAGTTTGAAGACAAAACAGAAACAAAGTACCAAAGAAAATTTATGGGAACTGTGAAATTCAGTTAACACAGACATCTTCCCTTCAGCTCAGATGTTATGGGATGACACCACTCTAATCCCCTTCCATAACCGAAATGAGACCCTGTGGTGCACACAGCTGAACTCCTTTTTACTTAGTCAAATTTATTTTTTCTTTAAATGAGACAGAGTATGTTTATTATTTGATAACAAGTAGAAGAAACAAACTTAAACCCCATCATTCTGAGAAAATGTGTCATTATGACTGATACTGCAAAATGCTGCCTTGATTCCCCTCCTCTGAAGTACCAGCTGCAAAATCCTTCCCTGACCCTTCAGAACCGCAGTACAACACCAGGTCTTGTTGTGAAGGGTAAAACAAACAGTTTTTCTGAACTTTCATTATGAGCCTTAGCAACTTTACCATTTTGCATGGAATCTGTAGGATTACAGGTGCTTCTCCAAGAAGAAAATAGAAATAGATGTACCTGATCAGCACCACATCAGAGAAGCTACATTATTTGTAATCAATAAAAGAAGGGGTGCTGATGTTCTTCAGTCCCTGGGGAGAAGGGATTGAAAAGAGATCATGCTCCCCCCTACCCCCCTTGATGTTTACATTTCTTTAGTGCTCCATTACAAAAAGTAATGTTGCGTGAACAAATGCAGCCCTGGCAAATGAGCAGTAAGTATCCCTTGCATTGCTATTACTGAACCATATCGATAAGCAGTTTAATCTTTGATGGAAAGCAGTTGTTCAGTCCTTTCTGCTACACTGACCCACAGCATAGCATTACTTGGAAGAATTCATTCCTGTGTTTTTGTAACACCGTAATTGGGTAACATTGGAATTTCACTGCAAATTCAGTGTTGATGTGAACATGAAGTCCTGGAATGCCACGAATGCAGAGGTTTTATGTTTAAAACATAAAAGTAAATACTCATGGCTCAATATACGAAGTCTAAAAACATATAAGAGGATGTACTTCCATCCTTTTTAGAACACTTTCTCCTGCACTAGATAAAAAAAATAGCTCTGTTTAAAAGTATTATTTTGGGAAATTCAAATTTTCTGACTCTAGTACTAGCTCCTCCTCTACACAATGGCTCCTGCCTGGACATCCTTCATTGTCCAGTATCCTTCTGCAGCATTGACTCCCTTACAGGCATGTTCATTTTTTCCTCTCATCCCCTACCTGGTTTATGCTCCTGCTTCAGTTCCTGTTCTTTGAATACATCAGCTATCATTATCAAACTCAAATTGTTAGACAACTATCGCTAAATTTACAATGTGGAAAGTATGTTTGTATTTTCTTCTGACCCTGAATACATAACAAATTTACTTGCTTTACTTCCTGTAGGAAATATTTTCCACTATATGATTCAAACAGTGCAACAAATGTCCATCAGTAAGACATCAGCAACCAAACAAGTAAAACATATTTTTTAGGCTCATTATGATCCCTTTCTGTTCTTTGTATGCCATTTCAGTCCTGTCATATCCCCGTTCCTGATCTGGCAGCTATATTCTGCTGTGGAGTGTGTGATAGATTTGTTTGCAAATAGGAGCTGGTTAACATTTTCAGAATCTGAGTATTTCAGGCATTATAAATCCTGTCTGCCTGTTCCTTTTCAGAAAACTATAAAGACATGGCAAACAGCCACACCATGAGTAAAGCTGCATATTGTTGTTTTAACTGAATCAAAGGAATGTGTCACAAATATGTTTGAAAAAACACATATTCGTGTTTGCACACCTATGTAAATCCTTTTCTAGTGGTCTAAATACCAATAGTCACCTCAGCAAGCTTTTGGAGGCACCTAAATTTGTCATAGATGCACACATAATTAAAGTTAAACCACTTCTTGATACAGAAGAATCAAAAGAATCATCATCATATACCCACAATCACACTGCATTTCCCTCCCCATCTAATTGTTTACTAGCAATACATTTCATTGTGGAAACTGCCTTTACTAGGGCTCTGAATAGCATATGCGCTATTGTATGTAGCATGTGTATTAATGGATGAATTTATAATTTTTTTTTTTTAATGGCTAATGCTGTTACACTAGTTATTACTCTTCCACTGCATTCAGAACAGCTTTCATGATAAGATGCACAGAAAAGAAAGAAGTGGGAATAGGCATTTATAGACAACATACAGGGAGATTTAGAAATCATTAGTATGTTGATATTCTCCTAATATAAGAGTAACAAAACACAAGATTGCTCATAATATTTCACCAGATAATTTACATAGGCCCTTCCAATCCATTCCAGTAGTTTCTCTCCCTTGACTATAACACTAATCATTTCCCTATGTGTACTGAAAGTGAAATGCCTCTAAGAACACTTTGTCTGATCATCCTCTTTGCACCACAAACCACCATCCCCCCGCCAAAAGTCTTTGCTGAAAGCCACTCCTCAGCTTTGGTCTTGAAGCTGTGAATTACACTACAAAGGCAGCCAAAGAGAGACCCAGTTCAGTTTTTTTCCCAAGCTTGTAAAAACTTTGGCACAAGCAACCCAGCCTGCTCAGGTATATATGACCCCTTCCCAAAAATTCAACCACCTCTTAAGAGTGAGAAACCAGATGCAATCCCCACCATACAGTTAGAGCCAGCCATGTACACTCAGGTTCATAACTCTGTTAGCTTTCCAGTAAAATCACAGAGAAAGAAGAACAAGATTAAGATGTTGCTTTGAATTGTACCCTGACTTGTTTTATGGATAAACTCTATAAATATCATTAAGCAATAACGCTATATCATTAAGCAATAACACTATATGCCTTAGAAAGACTGATCTTGATGTATAAACACACTTATATTCCAACATTAAATGTTACTTTGTTCGTGGTGACAAAGGAATCTAAATTACACAGCCAGTCTAACAAATGCCATTATATTTATTATTTGAGCATGTGTACTCAAGGGTACGCTCTTTTCTCATACATACAGATCCACATACAGAAATTAAAGCACTGCAGTGATACAACAACATTCTCTGCCTTTCATGGGACTGATGGTGCAAAGTGTGAAAAAGCAATCCACATGTCTCTCACTAGGATTTTCCTTACCAAGCAGTGAGTAATGGAATGAACTCTCTACAGCTCCTATTGGCAGGGGGGGAAGAAAACGGCCACAGCTGGGGAAGGGGATGTATGGGGAAGCTGGTAGCAGCTTTGTCCTTGTAGGTCTGAGGGAGACAAGGAAGGTTCTGTCCTGGCTTCTATCATACTGCTGTTCTCACCTAGCTGGGGTGGAGAATTTGCCCATCTATGTTTAGTTTACATGGGATCTGAGCTGTCATATTTAGTGAGCAAGGCTCCATTTGTTAAAATAATCTATTTCCACTTGGTTAGGGAATGTTCTGCAGACATGTTGTGTGTACTCTGGAAAGAAAACCAAATATAATGATGAGTATTGAAAACAGTAAACAAACTTCCTGAAGGGAGACATTTGGTTTTAATGGATGAAAACAAGTTTATTATTATTATTCTAAAAATGTATTGCAAATACTGTAAGGAATGTAAAAACAAAATGTAACCTAGCACGTAGATTGCCCGACTAAAACACTTGCAGGTGGTTATGGGATCGGTACACCACATAATCCTTACATGTTTTTGAGGTCTACAGGAGAGTTTAGCAAATATAAGGTACATTTTGTGCCTGTCGCTATGTTGTTAGGACATATTTGTTTCTCTTATTGCCAACTACCAGGCTGAGACAAATACTCCAAATTAATCTGCAGAAAGACGAGAAAGCAGCAACTTTAGTCTACCTGCAGACACTAGTACTGGAAGCAAAGGAGCCATTTGAATAAAAGATTTTCTTCTTGATGCTGTCAACGTCTATACACTTAGATTTAGCAAGAAAGCCATTCTGCTGACACTTCAGATAACGAAACAAAACAGCTTTTGTCTCGGATGTGTTTGGTCACATTAAAGTGCTACAGAGCCCACGCTAAGCAGCACTGGCTGCGGGGGTTTGTTCAATGAAGCACAACACATGGCTAATCCTGCCATGTCCACCCTAGACCAGAAGTGACTTGTCTCTGAGCAGCTGGTAGCAGGCGCTGAGTAGGTACAGACTGGCTCCACTCATTTTAGAGCAACAGTGCTTCACGTTCTGCTACTGAGTTGAGGAGAAAAGCTGGTAGTGGGCTTGGAGCTTGACTAGAAGACATGCAAAGATATTCTGATGATGAGAAAACTGGTATTGCTGATTTAGAAAGTCTTCTAATATGAGGCAACATTTTAACATCAAGCCATTCTATTACTTTATCAACTTGTTATTATGTTTTTTCTTTCAAGAGGACCATGATAACACCAGAGCCTTGGGTAACTGACAGCTTTGAAGATTACTGTCCTCTTTACCTATTTACATGTCTTTTGTAATTTCATTTAAAAGCAACATTTCTTTTGATTTACTGAACTGGTATACATTATTGCTGTCTTCTCCTGTGAGCTGGCATAAGTCACAACAGGAGTAGTTTCATCTGCGTGGCATATGAAATCATTGCTATCTGGACAGCTTGAACTACAAAGCCCAGCGAGGTCAGTAAAAAGGCTTATTTCAGAGGTCTCTGGATCAGGGCCAGAGCCTGCAAATTTAACTGGCTGAGAAGTAAAGTATTTGGTATCTTCTGATACAGGAGATACTTCATAAATGCACATTAACGTAAAGAACTATCATCCTATTTTGGTGACATCACCATGTATACTTAAGGTTTATTAAGTCATCCAGTTCCTCCTGTACACTCCAGTGTTTGAGGAGCTCACACCGCTCAAGGAATACTGGAAATTGCACAGGAGCCTTCCCCAAAATTTTTTGCAAGTGGATTAGTTGCCTAGCTGATGAAAGGATGTCACAAGCAACTGCAGCCACTCATGACTGCAATAACTCATGTTTGAGTTACGGAAGATATATTCCTTTCTTCCTGAGGGCATGCAGTATTCGGACCAACACTCAAAAAAACCTCGGATAGGAAAATTCTGTCTTAGCATTACCCTGTATATCAAATCTGAACATGTCTGAAGTGGCAGCCAGAGAGCAATAAAACTCGTTCAGTTGATGCCAATACCCTTGATCCATTGCATTTGGTATCAAGGCTAGCACAGAGGACAGGACAAACTTTAGAGAGACTGATGGAAGATCAGCTGTCAGCGAGCAGATATCCATTCTCATCTTCCTGATCTTCCGGCATAATTCAACATCATCTGTCCTAAGGTATGGCAGGGATCCAAACAGAATGTGTTGAAATGATTTAAATCATTCCCTCCAAACAACAGTAACAGGAAACTGCACATCCATCCCCATACTCTTAGTTTACACTGTAAAAAAGACCTGTTGTCTCTCCAGATATTTTCAATATCAATGTGAACTAAGAAAATGACATAGATGTGTCAGGAGCACGGAGATAGCTCTGCTTGTATTTCATAGCATTAAACCATACAGTTGGCACTGATCAGTGATCTTCTGAGTACACAGTTTAGGACTGCTGCGATATTTCTTTTGTTATCAAACACTTGTACAGCTACATCTATTCATTATATATTTGTTATCTTCATGTGAGAGAAAACTATTCCAGCTTCTCCTTAGTTACATGCAATATTTGTACCTCCTGTCTCCACTTCAACAATGCATAATGTTTTCTAAAAATATTTGTCAGGATAGTGCACTTCAGCAACACAGATTACAAGAAATCCATCACACCTGTTCTCCATGCTCTACATTGGCTTCCTCCTTGAAATCAAGTGAAGGTCTTTTACTTCAAAACACTCAGTGACCTGCGACAAAGATAACATGAAAGACCACTTGCAGAATGGGAGATGATGCTGAATGACGGCAAATACTCAGGAAGTTTCTATCATTATACCTTCTAACGCAAAGGTACATCTTATTTTTGCTGAAAATGAAGGTTTTTTGGAGTCCAGTCCCAAATTGAGGAATGAGCTCCATCAGGAAATATGAGTCATCACAAGCATTTCCACTTCTCTCTCCAAATGCACGACATCTTTCTTGTCCTGACCATCTCTAACATCCAGCTTATCCATTTTTAAAATGGATTTATTGCTTTTAAAAACAAATTCTACCAAAACCAAACACAGCACTATCCAGTTGATTTTCAGCTCAGGGACGAGATGAGAGAAAGAGCAGAATGCACATCATGGACACAACATTTAACATCTGTCCAGAAAGCAGTGCGAATGATATAGGAATGAAGGCAGTATTAAGATCTTTTACAAAAGAAATATGTTAAGATCTTCCTTCTGTTGTAACACATCTAAAGAAATTTAATTGCATAAAGTTATGCTTAACTCCTAAGTGCCAGGCATTGCTGTATCCTGCTTTCTTTTACCTCATTGATATATATTTTTATCTCATTGATATATATTTTACTTACTACCTAAGCCTGAAAGACAGTAATTATTTAAAAAGTATTACACTCACTTTATGGCAAAAGTTTATTTTTATTTATTTATTGAAACTGAGCCCTGGCTTTTGCATCTGCTGCATAACCTACCAAAATTTTTCACAAAAATAAAATTATTATTTTGTGTTTTCAAATTGATTTTATTTCAACAAGTCTGTTTATTTGTTTTTAAACATTCCAAGAAAATGTCCCTCTCCATAAATACTAGCCAGAAATTACCACTGAACATCTTGTTATTTTTCATAATATTTCCCATAGAGGTTTCTGAGTTATCATTATTTTATTAACACAAATAAACAAAAATAATTATAAAGAATAAAACACACAATGGCATGTCATGACATAGTGTGGCTAATTAGACTGCCAGAGTCACTACTTGAGTGGATCATTTCTATAACCTAACTTTTCATTGTATGTCTCAGTTAAAGTGCACAAATGGATTACAAAAACATATAACTACAAAAGAATGGGAATAATAATGCAGAGAAAATGATTTATCACTATGCAATGTTACTCATAAAACCTTGTTCTCTCCAAATCCTTATTTCTGTATTTCAAGGCATAAGGAGCTGACTGATAAACAAGATCTTGTGGAAGAGATGTCAGTGCTGTCATGGATAGCTATACCTTGACGCTTGAACTTTACATTGCATCATGGTTCAAACTTCTTTCTAGTTTATTATATATTTATATAAATTTAATATATCTCGTACATTTTGAAGAAGAAAATTTACAAGGCAGAAAAGTAGTGGCAAGCAGAAGAAGTATGTCTATCAAGGCCCCAATCAGATATTAATGTAAAACTAAGTAAGGCTCCATTAGCATCCAGGGGACACATACACTTCATGCTGTTCTTTTTAATGTGCTCTGCAGACTGCCTGAAGGTGACACAAAGGGCTAATTACCTACATTCAGAGTCATAGAATCGTAGAATCATAGAATGCTTTGGGATGGAAGGGACCTTTAAAGGTCATCTAGTCCATCTCCCCTGCAAATGGCAGGGAGATCTACAACCGATCAGGTTGCTCAGAGCCCCGTCCAGCCTGGCCTTGAATGTTTCCAGGGATGGGGCATCTACCACCTCTCTGGGCAACCCATTCCAGTGTTTCACCACCCTCATTGTAAAAAATGTCTTCCTTATATCTAGTCTGAATCTACCCTCCTTTAGTTTAAAACCAATACCCCTTGTCCTATCGCTACTGGCCCTGCTAAAAAGTCTGTCCCCATCTTTCTCATAAGCCCCCTTTAAGTACTGAAAGGCTGCTATAAGGTCTTCCTGGAGCCTTCTCTTGTCCAGGCTGAACAACCACAGCTCTTTCAGCCTTTCCTCATAGCAGAGGTGTTCCAGCCCTCTGATCCATTTTTGTGGCCCTAACCCTAGTCATAGAGATCACACTACTCTCATTAATCTTTAGTGTTTTCTGCCTGAGAAAATGTAGAGAGTAAAGTCTCTCACGTTTCAGAAATAAAGACCATGTTCCACCAACAGAGATTGCTGCTTAGCACCAGCATACCTGGTGTAGGGTTTTGTTCTGGGAATTTGTAATTAAACAGTATGGCAGAATTTTCAAACATAGGACAATCTTGCTGAAATCAGAGAGATTGATATGAGACATAACCTTCAAAATATCAACATATTGTTTTACTGAATCATATTTTCCAACTAATCTTATTAGGGTCAGTCTGTTCTGAGCTAGCAGTGAAAAACAAAAATACATGTAGGCAGGATTATGAAATGGATCACAAAAGTACACCACCACCAGCAAATCGAATATATCAAAGCCAGGCAAGGAAAACAAAGTGCCTTTATGGGAGAGTTCCTTATCTTTGAGAGGGTAAATAAAATAGCTTGCCCCTATATCACTGCCAAAAAATGAACAGCTACATCAGGATAAAACTGTTGGATCAAATTCTTTCCTAAAATGTACATATCCAAGTAGAGAATTTCATCATAAACGCTCAGATGTTGTAGGTGCTGATCGAAGATTTACTGTCAGTTAACTACTCTGACTTGACACTTCATGAAAACTGTTCTTTATGTGAGCAGAATAAACTTCTTTATATTGACAGGTGTCCTGTATGCTCCAGCCTTGGCTAGACTTCATCTTTTAAAAGCATTTGTTCTTTCCGATATAACTAGGAGTGGAATCCTCCACTGCCGATGAATGATATTGTCTCCACTAAGAACAGTGGGCCATAAAAAATACGTAGCTGCTCATATTGACATCTCAGAAAGGTTTTGAAAGTGACCTTTAACTACATAAAACTTAACTGCTGCTAAAGAGAAGAGAATACTAGCCATTACATTAGAAGTTTCAGCTGGTTATTTCATGTGAAGTCAGTACAGTGATAAACCTAAACCAATCTAAACTCCTGCAACCTGATTTCTCCAAAGGTTACCTTAAGTGTTTTATGAGAGGTTAACATCCACCTCCTATCTCAGGAAGATACCTTAAGCAGGTATCCCAACATTAACTCATTTGCTAATGTTTCCAAGGAGAGTAAAAAAACAAACAAACAAACAAACAAACCTAAACCCCCACTGCCTCAAATGCACATTAGAAAATTGTTAAACAGTATCTTTTCAACCAGGTTGCTCTACAGGGGATTTCAATGTGCCTTGGGACTATCTACAGGTACAGAACACCTCCGAGTGAACCGAGCAGTCTCAAAAGCTTCAGCTTCCTTTTGCTGCCTGTAAAATGTGTTTCATGAATGCAGCCGAGCACTTGCATCTTTACACAAAGTACAAAACCAACACAGGAATTTGAAATAGTTTGTCAGACTTAGGGTTACGTCTTCTACAGGCGGTTTTCTTTTTGAACCTAAAAACTAGGAACCACTCCTGATGCAGGCACAGTTTGTTACCTCAAACATACAGAATTTTTCACAGAGTAAACAGTAGCCAAAAATACCACACAACACTCCTGCTGCTAATTACATCTGCACAAAATGAACTGATGGGCTGTATAGACTAAGTATCGCAACAGATGGTTAATCCACTGTGGTGAGACTCCATTTTATACTGTGCAGGGGAAGCGAATGGGAGCAATAAACCTGCCCTAAGGGTTTCTCCAGTATTGAGCCTGGTTACATAAAACTGGATCGGTTGTTTACTAACCACAAATGGGGAAAGAATGAGCAAAATTTTGGCCCGACTCTCTGCTACTCATACAAAATGAAAATAGATTAACCTGAAAGTAGCTGAATTGGTGCAGACCAAATTTTCAAGAGAAATGAGAAAGCAGGGGAGAGACTCAAGAGGTTTCTGTGCCACTGGACCTCTGCAGCTCTTCCACATACTCTGATCCTTGCACAATGCCCTGCTTTGCCTGTTCCATCAGCGAAATCTGTACTAGCTTGGGCACATGGACCTGCTTCTGCAAAGCATTAAGTAAGCAGCTTTACTCCTACGAATATTTTTATTAACAACAATGGGATTATTTATGTGAATATTTTTTAACATACATCAATGATTTTACAGACAGTCCCTCAAAACAATCTAAGAATCGTTCGCTGATGTGCTTAGTATCATTTACTAATCAGCCAGAGTCTGATTAGTAAGTCCATTTGAAACTTGCTTCCGGATTAAAAAAGAATTTGAAAACAGCCACCTTTCTTTTTACATAGTGCAATCAGGTTTCTATTTACCTTATAAGATGGTTCCCATTAAAAGAAACGGTTCACGTTCTAAGGGATTACAGGATCATTTTGTAAATTGGATTACAATGAAGAGAATTAACATTCTTGAGTAGTTTTACAAAACATAAAGGAACCATTGTAAGAGCCTATGGGTAAACTATATGTTTACACAGAACTTCCCTGACCACCCAAAGAAGCACCATGAACAAAGTGTTAATCAGTAGCTTAAGAAGTGTGACCTTTTTTCAATGAGTGTTAACACTAAAATCATAAAATCAAAAATTTCATACATATAATACTAATACTGAAGTCATTTTCACAATAACATAGCTTAATAGTGAAATCTGCTGACACAGACAGTATACTTTTATCTCAGTAATTTAGTCAATATGGTCAGTATTTAGCCAATACTTATCTGGAAGCTTTGGCCCATATTAATGATCTGAGTTGACTTATTCCCATGGAAGAGATCCCATGGGAGAACAGCTCATAAAAAAATCCCATAGTCAAGAATTTATTCAACAGTACACAAACATGGAGTGATAAACTGATTAACTTGACTATAACTCTATGAAGATGTCAGTTGTACGGTCTCAACAGAACTGCAGCCACATTTGCTCAAGTGTTTAAAAACATGGACTACAGAAAAATGCGACAGCCTTCTCAACGGTCCCAAGATCTCAACCATTTAACTGTTCCTTATAAAAATTCACCTAATGAATAAAAGAAGGTGCCCAATGGCGTTAGCAGTGAAACCTTAATACTCCTTTGCCGCTAAGGCAAGAGTATCTAAAGAAAAGCTATTTACTTCTTGACAATGCTGAGAGTAATTTTGAAGTGTTCTGCAAGCTGTTTTTGAATCCAGCCTATTAACTTTCATTAGTAAGCAACAGTTAATGGCAACTAAGTCTTAATATTATCTGTGTTTAGTCCTTCATGCACAAATATTTACTTACTAAATGCTTTTATATGCCTTTTGTTTTGCTGACTATATATTAGACTGTTAGGATGAAAGATATAATTAGCATTTTAATCACATTAATTTAAAAATCCTTAAGCACTTATCTCTTTCTATTGTGCGAGGGTCGGTAAATAAAACGTACAATAGGTGGACTTTGACCTTATAGTTCTGAAGCTCTTGAATTTTTTCCTGGTTTGTTACCAAGTAGAATTAAGTGAAAACTTATGATATAGTTCCAGCTTTTTAAGGACTTTACCATATGAAACAGAAGATACATGTGCCAAAGTCTTTTGCCCTTTGGAAGCGGTATACAAAACCCAAAACTGACAGAAATTTTCATACCAGTCTTGCAAGGTCCTGATTGCACTCCATTTCTACAGAAGCACATGGGATAAGAGAGATTTAAGCACTTGGCTGGACATGTTTCTATGCGACATTAATTGAGAACAGAAATGCAGATATTTAAGAGTAAATAAAATATTTTTGATTTAAGGAAAAGCATCAAAATTCTTCAGAGTCAGATTCAGGTAAAATGCAAAGGTAAAAATTCTCATCTTGGAAGCTATGGTGCAGAAATGGAGCCTATAATGCAGAAATTACCGATGCACAAATTGCATGAAACTCAGTATGTGATACTGTTATACAATTCAGTTACCACTACAGAACTGAAGCCCCCCGTACCAGATCCAGGCTCTGTTATGATCCTTTGCTGTACTACCCAAATAGTCTCATTCAAACTTTTATTTTTGCAGGAGCTAAGAAGTGCTAAAGTAAGGGGAGTTTAGTTTGGGTTGAGGAATCAAATTCATAATGGCTGTCAATTTAGCAGATTCTCATAGTTCTATGAATCAATCAGTCTGCAAAAAGAATTTTAATAAATTTAAAGATGCTTTTGAGAAATAGTGCCTGATACTCGTACTTACATCAAGTGTTCGTCCAAAGTAAAGTACTGTTCAGCAAGGGTATAGACGGAGGAGTTTGATTCTTAGAAATGTTATACAACATTTGAAAGAAATAATCATTCTTCAGGAATGCAGTTTAGATTTTGAACTTCTGTTGTTGCCTTCTGTTTTACTTCTCTGCCTTTAATACATTTACAATGCAGACATGCTTTGGAGACTTCATTTACTCAGGGTTATAAGATATGCTTTAAAAAGTAAATATATCATATGCCAGTGATGTATATAATAGATCAAGGCAAAACGTTGTATTGTGATAATCGGAGAAGTCAGTATTTGTGTGGAATATTCTTGAGAAAAGTATTATCCATGCAAAGTAATTCCCCTTAGCAGAAGTCTGTCTTAAAGCCTATCCTGCCACATGCTAAGCACACTGAGGTAACCTTCAGTAATTCCTGCTGTTAGACATGAGAAATTGTATTTACTTTCGGTGTCTGCTGAGCATGAAGTTTCTGAGCAAGAAAAGACTACCAAAGTTCACGCCTTTGCACTATTCTTTACTCTTACTTATCAACTGTAGTACAAGAGCATCCCTGCAATAAATGCTCACCTTGTACAGGGTGCTGGGTGCATGGACGTGCTGGAATAGGAAACAGATTATACATCTCAATAGCCTTTTTTGTGTTTATTGCCAGACCATTTATTAGTATCAGAAAGCGTTTCTACCTCAGCAAGATTTAGATTAATATAAATAATTCTTTTTGTGAACAATGATCAGCAAAGAAGTTCAACAGCCAAATGAGATGGCAACAAGATCACATATCAATAAGCATTTGTTAAGCTCTCATCAGAGCTTGCAGAAATAGCAGAAGCATAAGGAATGGAGATAAATTAGCCAATTCTGCTTGGCTGAAAGAAAGGGAAAGAACAAAGTGCCAAAGGAAAGAATTTCCATAAGGGAAATGATCCTTCACTCCACTACCAGTTTTTTGAAAATTACTAGACAAAACCATTGCAATTACATATCATGTGCTGCTTACTATTATTGTCATTACTACTGTTTACCGAGAGAAGTTATTTACACTGCTTTTTGACTAGCAAGATCTTTTCAGCAAGCGGTGGGAATACTAAAGACTGCAAAGAGTGAAACTAGCTTTCTGAAAAGGGCTGTCAAATGGCACAGAGAATACACTGGGGAAAACAGGAAAAAAAAAAACAAACCCAACCTTTGTATCTTCTTTCAGTTGCAGTACTCTTATGTACTGCTGCAACTTCTTTGAAATATGAAATGAGAGGGAAGTGTGGCCTTTCAACTACAGAGTTCGCTTTAAAATTTTCTGCATTCAGCCCTTGCTTGTTACACGATCCATCAGGCCTCTCACAGTGGCCTGAACTCACCATGTGTATCGTATCAGTGTGGTGGTCCTCCTCTCTAACTCTGTTTGGGTAAGCCCTATAATATACCTGTTTGCCCAGCTGTATTCTTTCTAATCTCACAAAATCCCACTTGGCAAACATGGGTGACAGAGAAAATGTAAACCTGTGGCAATCAGGGAAGACTTTAGTTACTGGTTAACCTTCAACCCTGTATGTACAAACACAGCTTGATCTTTGACCATTCTTGAGAACTGGAAGTTTCATGGCATTATTTAACCAACTCTGTTTGCTTTAAAGGATTACTTCATTCCTCCCTCCCTCCCTCCCACAGCCATATTCTGCTGAAAGCCTTCCTCAGCGCCGCCTGCACGACCCTTCGCCTTACTTAAAACGCAACCTTGATTGATCCAGCCGGATGCCGTCCGGTGCACAACGCATCGCAGGACACAGCTTTGTCTCTACAGCAGCAGTTATTTGCGTTGCACTATACTACTTAAGTGTTTCTGACCAGAATCCAGGCAGCAAAATTGTCATCATTTAAACTCAGCTGTACAGTTCAATCTTGACAAGGGACCAATCAGGAAAAATAACCCCACAGCAAGCCTATATTTTCTCCCACACTTGAACGAACTTAATCAACTTCCAGACAAATGTTGCAATGAACTGTGGTTTTTTACACTTGAAATATTAAATAGTGCCTGAAAGCAGATATTGGACAGGGGAAAAAAAAAAAAAAAAAGAAAACTGGTTCTAAAAGCCTTTCCCATTTATGTTAATTTCCTGTATTAATTCCTCCCTATTGAGTGAAAAAACCAGAGGCCTCTTTCTCTTTCACAGTGACTAAAGCTGCAGCTATTACCAATAGTACCTCAATGGCTATTTCAGGTGGCTTAGTCTGTGCGAGGTGCTACCTGATTAACCAACCATCGGTTGGACTCAATGATCGTAAGGGTCTTTTCCAACCTAAACGATTCTATGATTCTATAAGAATATACCTGTTGAAATATTTAAGCCTAACATTTTATTCTTCTTTCATCTTATTTCACAGATTTCAATCTCACAGTGATATTATCCTTTATCTTATTTTGCCATGCTCGTTTTAACCACAAGCATAAGATTGCAGATAAACTAACAGTAATGTATTCTGTATAACAAAATCTTTCTATTTGGATGGTGTCTGGCAACATCACAAAAATATTTTCTTTTAGAACTTGTTTGTTGTATTGATGGTGACAAGGATCCTCCTGCAGACACAGTGTCTTTTTCACCTAACTTCTTAATTTCACAAACACCATTTACTCAAGACAACAAAAGGCATCGTGTGGCTACTTGAACTTGCATCCTGATTTTGTTTTGATTTGAAGCATATGATAAACAGGAGACCCTTAAACTAAATCCAAAAGATTCCTGCTCTAACCTCTGTTGGAGAAATTAGCATTTATAAATATACATTTTTGGTTACTAGTTTTTGTGGAATCCTAGCTATCTATACAATTATAGTATATTTCAGTATTATTCATTACATCATAAGTTAAATGATAAGAATCAGTCTCACATTCTTTGGGAATCAGAGTGTTTAACATCCATTTAAAAGATCTTTCAGGCATTGGTAACCTTGAATACTTTTTTTCTAAACCTCACCAGTCATATTGGTGATTTCTACTGAAATTATTTTAAAGCAATACACTTCAAAGCTGTATTTAACATACTTTTCTAATGATGTAAAATGTTTTCCACTTTAAAATGTTTTTACAAGTGGCAATATGCTAACTCTGTAACTGTTCTAATATTATAACCATTTGCTATTAATCATCCTTAATACTGATTTTCTTTTTTCTCCCTCTCCAGCCTCTGAAAATCTGAACTGTACCTTGGGAACTGTAAAAATAAGCAATGGGCCGATGTAAAACCCTATATTTTGACATATTTCAAATTTGATTTCAATCCAAATCTTACATATGAACTTGTTAGTTTTGGCCAATATTTATTAAAAAAATATGAAATGCACATACAGTGCAGATTTGCAATTGTTAAAATACCAGGTAGAATCCTGAAGATCTTCTAACTCTGACAAAACCACTTTTGATTTTATTGGCAAGTTTTGCCTGATAATGAACACAGGATCTGACCCATCAGTTTGTCATCTGTCAGTTTTAGAGATTCTCCCAGTCTAGCCTTGCTAATAAAGTTTGTTTTATTGCACTGAATTAGTAAAAAGCAGGTCTTTTCAATTATTTTAGCTTTCTAGTACAATTCCTTTGCAGCTGTTCAGAGCAACAAAACAGGTCATGTCTGATTAATCAGGGGTTTTTTTCCCCCCACATAAATTAAATAACAGCAGTTTAAAGCCCCACCTAGAAAGTCTGAAAAACTACATGTAATGCTGGGCTCCTGGGTAAACAGGCAAACTCTCTTGACTCCAGCACAGAGTCCTTTGGGCAAAGAAAGATTAATTGGAGGCAGGGGAACAGGGGGTGAAATGAGAGAAACTTAGGATGTTTAGGACTCTTCTTTTGCTCTTACATTACTCAGCAGCAACTGCATTTTATCTGCAAACTTAAATTTTAACAGCATCTGACTAAAATGCCAAGCTGTTACTTATCACAATTCAACAGGGTCTGACCTATACTGTCATTTCTGCTTATTCACCAACAAATGAAGGCAAGCTTTATCCTCCATAAAGAGTTTCTGTCAATGGGGATCTCTTAACAGAGTTGCAGGCTCCCCAAGGTTCACAAAAAGGTAACCACAGAAAACTCCTCCTTCTCCAGGCTTTGCACCACAGACCTTATTTAGTAAAGCAATGTAAGAAAGTAATCTAGCTTTGCAGGTATGTAAAATTTTATAAAGTTACTACTACCCAATGTATATACATACAGTAAAAGTGGGGCTGGGAACAATTCTGAACTTCACACGCTTAAAGCTATTTTGAATTAATACAGCTCATCCTCAGAGATTTTCTTGGAGTATCTGAATAATTTTATTTTTTTAAGGAATACAACAGTAACTTTCAGACATCCAAATTAAAGAGTTTCTACTCACTCAGCTACAAAACTGACTTTTTTTACTTGGAAAAGTCCATGGAACAAGAGGATAACGCAAGAATATTTAGTAACTCTAGAAAATAACAACTTCCTATGTATTTTGTGATATATTTTCCAAAGGCTTTGAACCACTAATTCGAGCCTTGTGTCCACTGCACTGGGCTGTAAATGGTATCCAGAGACACGAGTTCATTTTCAGTGGAAGACGTAAGTAGAGAGCAATTAGACTGTAGGTTTCAAGAGCTTTGTCTGGCATGCAGGGCACGTTGTGGGGATATTTGAGTGACTGATTGGCCTGCGATCACAGTAATGGGGGGAAGGAATAATGTTTTTGCGCTGACCTTAGATTCTGGCACATCATATTACAGAAGTCTTTCTGCGGCCAGCCTGCAGCAGAGTCTTTGCAATGATTTCATCTGAGGGTGCCCAGTGAACAAGCTAAGGGAGATACAAAGTATGTACTGGGATGACAAGGCCAGGTTTGATGGGGCTTTGAGCAACCAGGTCTAGTGGAAGGTGTCCCTGCCCATGGCAGGGGGGTTGGAACTAGATGGTCTTTAAGGTCCCTTCCAACCTGAACCATGATTCTATGATGACAGACCCTTTTGAAATTGAAGAGTTTCCCAGGATTATTTTATCTTCCCAGGGGAAGCTTTTCGTTGTCACACTGAAAATCTTGCCAAGGCTGTCAATATTAAATCATTTTCAAATACAGTAAACATTTTTTCTTTTTGATTTTTTTTCTTTTTGCTGCTGCTTTTTTTTTTTTTTTTTAATACAAAGGATAAAGTATGAGATTATTCCCTTGGGAACTATTTCATTGTCTGGGATGTTTCATTTTTAGGAAGCCCGACATCTTAATTTAATCCCAACAACATACAGTATTATCCTTGTATTCATTACACAGAAGTGCGAGAGATTTTAATTTACTTAACAGAGGCCATAAAACTATACAAATATTATTGAAAATGAATAAGTGTATTACTGTGTACTGTATACAAATACTACTGACTATTGAATATTTAATTGAAGACAGTTTATTAATATTGAATATGAACAATAAAATGGGTGTGCCAATCAAAATGTAGACAATAAATGAATACTTAAATACTCAAAACATACCCAAAGACTGCCCAAAGACAGTTTTTTTCCTAAATGGTTTGACTCACATGCCATAGAATACATGGAATATATATCTAGCATTAAAAAATACGTTTGTAGTTTCGCCTCTGCCTTTTGTTATGCATAATTTTGCTTGTTGCTCCCTAAATGAGAAAAAAGTTTACCAAAATAAGAAAAAAATGTTTACCAAAATAGTACCTGTGCTTTAATCCCACTAAATCATGAAATTATCTTCAGAATACTACCAATTTAAAACACAAAACAGAGAGACGTAGCCCCTTGATGTAAAGTAGCTACCACAAAGAGATGATGACCGAAGGACAGCAGTACTTAAAACTCTGTGAAGCTCCAAGCCTGTTACAGTATGACGCCAAAAACTGCTAGTATTTTTCAAAGATGTAGGTCAAAATTTTGCAGAATGGTTACCCTAAATCAATAATAGCCTGAAAAATAACAGAAAACTGGTGCTTTGTTGTTGCTGTTAAATCTTATTTTTTTTTTTAATGTACCTCAAATATTTTTTATTTTACCTAAACGTAATTACGAGACTACATGGGAATTTCACAAGAGAGGAGGGCCCTATGCTCCCAGATAAAAGAGTAACAGTGTCTTCCAAAGTCTCAAAAAGCAGTGAAATGAAAAGAAACTACTTTTTTTTTTTCCTCTGTTTCGGGGGGTTGGGGAGTGGAGTTTTGTTTGGTTTGGGTTTTTTTTTTGTTTTTTTGTTTTTTGTTTTTTGGTTTTTTTTTTTTTTTTTAGAAACCCCTATAGGTCTGAATTCAGTTTCAGGATTTTGGGAGACTGATCCATTCACTGATTACTTGGGATTAACACTACCACTGACTATTATTAGGAATAATTACCTCTACTTCTCTGTATAATCTATATTGTCTTTAGCAACCAGCTCTGGTTTATTTGTAAAACTGAGTCTTTATTATGCAACATCTAGCTCAGAATTAATGAGTCATTCTTCAACATCCCTCCACCCTTTCAGCTATTTTTACTACTGATATAACTCCATTTCATTTAAATTTAATCTTCTTCATTGAAATATTCCTATGCTGAATTCCAGTTTCAGCATGGCCTTTCAGCTACTTGTATGGCCTCTGGACCACAGGAATTTTCAATAATTTTGCTCACATACCAGGCTGATTTTGAAGCTGTCAAGACACCCTGTCTCACAGCACCCAAAGGAGGCCTATTCTGTTTCAGCATGCATGTGTAAATAACCGTGATTAGAATCAAAAGTAGATGTTTCCATAAATTGAGACTGAAACAATGGTAATACACAGACACACATATTAAGATTGTTATAGAATTATTTCACATATGGTAGCAACTAATTTTTATTATGACCTCAGCTATTTTGCCATATTTTTAAAATACCTTACAGACTTAGAGTACTTTTTACACTAATATTCTCATAATTTTTTTTTAAAACTAACATTTTTCCTGTGTATTATGGTTAGAGGTCCAAAAGTATCAGAGGTCTGCTTAGAGTGAATGTTTTAATCCTCTTCTACCTCTTTATTTTTAAGGGAAAACAATTTTAATGAGAAAGTTTGGGGAGAAAATTCTCTTCTGCAAAATAAGCAGAATCGGCACACTTTTTTAATATCTAGTATAGTAAAACCCAAAAAAAACCAGTTTTGCTGGAATGTTTGGACAGACCTCACTCACATCAAAGAACTCTTGTAACTTGTACCACTGTACGACTCCTAACACAAGACTTCTTGTGGAAAATTGGAGTTGTCAGTTTTTACCTATCATAAAAATAGATTGTCTTTGGCTCTGTACATATGACCATAGCATCCTGGTTCTGGTCAATGCCACTTTGGTACCTGTGACTGGGACACATGAGACAATGGTTGGAATTGCTCTGGCAGATGAGGAGTGAGCAATTGGTAAGCGTCATTACATTACATCACACCACTGCGCCCAGTTATGGGCCCCCCAGTGCAGGAAAGACATTGTCAAACTGCAGCAAGCTCAGTGGAGGCCACCACAATGGATGGGGCTGGAGCACTTGCCCTGTGAGGAGAGGCTGAAGGAATTGAGCCTGGGGAAGAGGTGTTGTTATAAAACAACACAAATTGAGTGTATTTGAGTGAATTTACTGAGTAAGGCTAATGGAGTAAAGACCGAGGTCGTATCGGCTCCAGAAGTTTTCTTCTTTTAAGTACTACGTAGCCAGTAAATAGTACAATATACACTTATCACTGGTAAAGAATACAAGGAGCAGGACAGAATCAACAGCAGATTTTATACTCATCTTTGAATTCATCACTATTTGGAAATGTAGCTTGAGAGAAATTTGCAGCTCCAGCCACAGCCCACTGAACTTGATACGAGTCTGTTGATCTGAATACACATGGAACAAGCCATTATATAAGAAATACGCTGTACAAAGTACTCTCAGACTGCCATTAACAATTTAACCCTAATCCACTGTAGTCACTGCAGTCTTCTAAGCGCCCAATCTAAAATACCATGTTGTTCAGATAAAATCACGGATTTTCTATTTGCTTACTCTTGTGAAGGGTGAGAGATATTCTAATGATCTTCAATAGGAAAATTAAGAGTTTTCTTGGAGGATACGGCACCACTGTATTACACTATCACTTCTACTATTGCCAGACAACTAGAAATTTGAGAAGTTTCAAACAATTCAATGCATTCATCTTCAGGAAAGTGTCTTATGCATCATGTCTGATTATTTTTTTAATTGAAAAGCAACAAAACAAAGAACCCATGTTGGATTTTGTCCAACCTCTTTCTCTACATCTGCCAAGATGAGGCCTACCTTCTCAACCTGACAGAAATATTATTGAAAAATCAGTGTGCCAGAGGCTGTTCAAATTCCTCATGGAATTCTACACCAGATATACTGCTCTATAGTAATAAAAAGTCTGCCACACAGACCACTCCAGATTATGTTAAACACATCTTAGCTGGAACAGACCAAACTTAATTATAGTTAGAGCAGCCATCATTTAGAATAGTATTGACTAAACCGCAGGCTTGTGTTTCATCTCAGTCAAGCCACTTAAAATCCATGCCGCAGGTACATCGTCTGCAAAATTATCCTGCCTGAGAAGTACCTATATACAGTCTGTAAAGCACTTCTAAATTTTTCAGCAGTTATATTACTACTTTCTTTCCTAATAGCAGCATTATTTTACCACAGCTACATGCAAATAAAGAAGAGATCCTGCATATCTTTATAACACATCCAGAGTACTTTGGATATGTATGCCTCTTATAACCAAAACCAACAAACATTTAGGCAAGTAGCTATTAAATAGGACTGGAATAAGGGAAAACTACACCAACAGCTATCTAGGAAGATTTGCAACATTTTCTTAGATCAAAAAATATCATCCACTCATTGATTTATAGAAATATTTGGCAATTCCAGAGTGGATATAAAAGAACTGTTCTTTAATAGATTGGCAACTCTGCTAACCATCAAAAAATACTAAAGGAAAAATCATTACCATTTAATGCTGCTTAGTCTGCTCAGATCAGCGTCTGTGTGGGTGGTTCTTGGAATATACATTTGCAAAAATATGTTTTGGATCAGTTGAGCTATAAGGATATCAATTATACCCTCTTGTGGGTTTTCCACTTTTAATACTGACTCCTGCTCCTTAAAGTTCAGAAGTGCAGTACCTATCAGCCTGATGAAATAATTTTACTTGGTTAAGGTAATATCTGTCAAATACCTGCAAAGATGCTGCTGCTCAATCAGGCACAGACTCCAATATCCTCATTCACAATGAATGGGATGTAGCATCTGCAGCAGTCAATGAGCCGCTTTTGGACTGTGATAGTATTTGGAATGAAAAGCAAAATCATAACTTGGCTTCAAAAATGACCAAGCTGCAAAATTCTAGTGTGGATACGTACTCTGAAGGCCAGCACATATTATAAAAGGCCATAGTGCTTGATCATATAGTTCTGGTTGGGCTGAAAGTAGCTCAAAATGCTAAGCTGAGAGAGTCAGAAAACTTTTCTTTAAATTTAAATTTGGTCTGAAGTGTGGTTTTTGGCATGCGCCTATCTGTAGTTCTCTACCCTAATTTTTAGTTCATAAATTGAACTAAACACCTAAACACCTAACTGCCACATAAGCTAGATAAACAAAGAGCAAACTAATTATAGAAGCATCTTGATTTCAAACTATGCATAGCAGCCAGCTAAGACCTGGAGCATGAACAGTTTTATACTAAAATGTTAATTTTCAAATGAAGCACAGGGAGCCAGAATTTTTTTCCAATCTTCCTACAAAGGAATTAGCATTGTGTGACCTCTTACTTTATAATTTTCCATATATTTCCTCCATCCCTTGTCACTCCTTTCCACTCCCCTTGTGTGGAATTGCGCTTAATTCCAATGACAGAATCCACATATTGCTCTCCCTTTGTTTTCCTAATTGTGAATATTGCCTTACTGAAGACACTTTGGATTCTGACAGGCTAATAAGAAAGCTGGTAAGACCTAAATAAAGCTACTCTGCACAACAGGGAAGTTTTTCTTCCTCTTTCTTGATGATTCCTTTTGTGTTAAGTCCAATTTAACCTGTGAGATTTGTCACTGTGCTTTGCCTCATCTTTTGTTTATTGCATATTGGCTTCCAATTTTGCAGATGAAGTTAATCATGTTCAAAAACCAGCAGGGACATTCTGCTCAAAAATTATGCTTGCAAAGGAAGCTCCGTAGCAAAACTGACATTCTTTTTCTCTATAGAAACTAGTAACTTCAGTTTTTATGGGAAAAATCATAGCAATAGCTCCCTGACTATCCACAAAGGAAAAGATTTTTCAGCTGCCTACAAAAGCAGAAGGAAATATTGATAGGTACTTTCTTCACAAATTAAAAAAACAAACCAAAACAAACCCTACCCCACCTGATTATGCTAATTTGATATTTTGATATAATGTCTTTCCTCAGAAATCTTTGCATTTTTCACTTTGTATCATGAGTCATGATAGAGATTTTCTTTTCTAAAGAAATTACCTGAGGTACTTATGTGATGTGAATCTATTTCTATTTCTAGCCACCTTTACTCATGGTTAATGTTACACCCATTGCAACCAAAAATGAAGTCTGAGCCATATAATCAAAATCTCTTACATATATATCCAGTACAGTGCGCCAAAGATCTGTTCATTATCTGTTATTGTTCACAAATTCACCATCCATTACAGGAGAAGCAGCAAAATTCACAGCTCATCTCTTGACACCTCCACCAGGAAATGAGGAGCTGTTTATGTGGTTGGCTTAAAGGAGTTCCAGGGCAGTCCCTACTCATGCTGAAACACACTTAGTCTCTAGTTAGTTTTTCATTTTCACATACCACCACTGTCTTATTACACTTTGGTTGAAAACACGGCATGAAAAGCATTGCTCATGTGGAATTAGAACTGGTCCTGGCTCTTCAATTTTGGAAAAAAAAAAACTTCTGTGCAGGGCCAGGTTAGCTCTCACAGGATCCTTTTAAAGCTTATATTTACAGAGTAAAAGTAGCACAAACCTTGATTAGGGTTTTTACCTCTGCATGCTAGAGGGAAGCATGTCTAGAACTGCATCACAGAGAGATGGCTAATATACTTTGTTTTAAGAATCTCTGAAATTGATTAAATATAATTTTGTCTTTGAGATACCCTTCGTAAACTCATTCAGAGGAGTATGAACACTGCTCAGTGGGATTCATGAAATTAAATTATTCCTATCTAAATATTCCAGAAATTAGTAAAACACATATGGGGAAGTGCGAAATAATAATAGGGGTAGGGACTCATTTTGAAGTCTAGATCCAAACTCTTCACACCTCTGAGAAAGGCAGACTCACAGCCTAATTCTGTAATTAAAGATCTGTGTACCAGACCAATAATCTAAATATGCAAAGGAATTTAAGCTGTGAACTAGGAACTACGTACAAGTCTGCCATTTAGTTCTACCTTTGTAATTAAATTAGTGGGACATTGAATTGCCCGCAGTCTCCACAGTGCCAGAATTTCATGGTTTTTTCCTCTACATTTAGTAAAATCTAATGGCTGAACTGGCAGTGGGGTAGAGAGGGGAGGGTTGATACAGGATTATAATATGACATTCAAAAACAATCTTAGAAAGTCATAGACAAAGGGAGGACTTAAAACCTCATGCAGGAAGCAGAAAAGCAAATTCCCTATTATTTTTAGATGAAAGGTGAGCTTATGAAACTGATGTGAACATGCAATCGGTTTTGTTTCTATTTTATCACACTACCAAATATGCAATTTTTCTCACCACTTTATTATGATAGTTTTAAAGTGCCAAAACTGTACAGTTTTATACTGTTTTGCAAAGAGTTTAAGCTCTCTAGGATCAAAACTTTCTAATAACTTCACAGTAATTTGTATACTCTTGTGAACCATGAATAGAATAAACTAGCAGATTCATCCACATGCCATGGCAAGTCCATTTAATATTGTTCACAGCTTGTTTTTCTTAGAGCTGCAAGTCCTGAGATTGCTAGTCTTTGCTTCAAAAAAACATTTCAAATAGTTTTCCCAAATACTCTAATCCTGTTTTTTTCTTTATTCATTGTCCTGCCTTAAGTTATGCACGGTGTATCAATCAGTAACGTACCCTTTATACACCGATTACATGCAAATACTATATGTATAAATTGTGGAGATATATGTCCAGTATTGTAGAAGGAATAAACTTGTCCAGAGGCAAGGCAGGTCTTGGAACCAATATAATTAAAGGAAAAATGTCTAACAGCCATAGGCGTGCAATTTGAATTTGAGTGTCCTAGCTATCGCAGCCTGCTCTTACTAAAGAGAAGCCATATGCCTTTAAAACCTCAGGAGGTCAGGAACAGAGCAGTCTCTTCCGATCATTGTGAATGGTTTTCTTGAAAAACTAATAGAACTTGCCTTTACCTCATTTCTTTAAAACCGTAAACATCAACATCTCACAGTAGTTTCATTGCTACATGCAGCTAATACCCACAAAATTATTGCCATTCTCACCAAGTGTAGTGACAGAAATCTTTTTTAATGATCAGTGTGTACTATGTGTCTGTTCAGAATAGTCTGAGGAGTAGAATCACACTCTTCAGAGACTTCCTTACTGCAGTATCCTGTTTACACAATGTACTTTTAATCATTTAAGTACACTGGATTTATTTTCACATCATTCTTTACCATGAAATTTATAGTTTATAAACAACTTTAAACTACGTTTGCCCTTGACAAGGTCAAGAAGGGCACGCAAGCCATCAGCCACACCTCCAACTATAAAGTAGCTCAGATCTGTCATCTGAGTCAACCAATAAATAATAAAGATTGATGAAAGCAGTTCTCAAACTACTTTCGAAATGCATTCTATTTTCAGAATCACGAATGGCTGGCCATTAAAAAGAAAACAAAAGGGTTTTTTTCCTTTTTTGTTAGAGTTGTGTATTCAGCTGAAATTTAGAATCTGCTTAATACTTTTTTCAAAGGAGAAGAAAGCCTGCTGCCGTGATGGAGCCAACATTGCGATGAGGAGTGCTGTTACATGAAACTTGCTGAACAGCACTCTGCAGAGTAGTTATAGAAAGTAGGATAATTAATTTGTGTCTTTAGAATATCTGCAGCTTTCTATTTGTCCTTTATCCTGAAGTGCATGTCAGGAAAAAGCTATCTCACTATGAAACTCTCCACTATTCCTCCTTCGATTAAAATGAAAACTGCATTGTGGGTTGGAAATCAGTAGTACCTAACTAGTAAAACATGTTCCCAATTCCCAGGCTTTGATGGGACTTGGAGAAGACTTGAGGTAGAAAGTATGTAGTACTGCCAGACTGCTCTATATAAACTATTTAAAACTCAAAGAGGTGGTTTATCCTTCAACACTCCAGGCATGCTCTTACCTATGAATTCAGACTTCCAGATGGTACAATTACCACAAACTTCAGTCATGCACCTTTAACATGGTTGTTCAAGGGCTGCAATGAGTCAAAATACCATTAAGCAACACATATATGTGCATACAAATAGCTATGTGGAAACCCTATACGCACAGGTGGGTTTTATATGTAAATTTCAGAAGTAAACAAGTGTAATCCAGGCTGAAATTCAGCTTCATATGCAGCAACTATGTTAATAAATATGCCCAGTCAAGTCAGGACACAACAATGTAAAATCTGCTATACAATTGGTACTATGATATGGATCTTTAACTGGGGTATAACACTGTTTTCCATTCAGAGCAAAATCTCTGCCTTTATCTTTTGTGACGTGCATTACAGTGAATCTGAGCAGCTAGGGAAGAAAAAAAATGAGTGGAAAAATCCTGATTGCACCTTACAGCCCTGGACTAGAATACGAATTATGGCCATGAGGCAGATACACAGTCTGGTCAGCAGACTGAAGTATGGGGCTGGAATATGGTTAATGTGAATGGATCCTTCAGATGATGAAGCTGCCAAATTCTATCAAATCTCAAAAGAATATGTACATATATGAGATATTTAGAGGCTTATAATTTGAACAAAACTCAATAGCTTTCTCACCAGAATCACAAAAGATATTAATGACCACCAAACTCTGACCGCCCTTCACCCCCTAAAAGCACGAAGTTACTAGAATTTTTCAATACATTAGCTACATATCTTTAAACCTAAGTAAACTAACCCCTCCTGATGCTTTCTTAGCAATTGCTGCACCCTTCTTGCTGAACATTTTCCAAAACAATTTAGGCTGAGGCAGATATCCCACACAGAAAATATTAACTGAAATTACTAAAATTTGGCAACATTATAAGCAAGTGAAGATAGACTATCATAAAGCCTTAGGCATCTTTAATGTCAATTATTGCTACCTGTGTCACCTGTACATTAAGTTAACTTAAGCACTACCAAATTACAGTGCTCTTTTAATAGAATTTGAAGAAGGTGCAGTACAATGAGATTCTTTAAAATGCTCAGAGGAAGATCTTGTTATGGAACAGAAGACACCAATCACCATCTTTTGTTATGGCTTTCTGTGCACATTAACAAATTCCATGTCTCTTTCAGATCCAGACCAGGTTCAGAACCAGGACCCAGAAGAGGTTTCAGGAGTCCTGTGAGCAGATTTCCCCAATTTTCTCCTAGGTGAAAATCTGGTGAAGCAGTCTAACTCAGAGGATCTACACTCATTAGTGTCAAATGAGTGCTATTAAAACCACTTTCACTACACTTGCAACAGTATAGCATCTCATCTGTTACTTATCAGAGAAGAGTATTATTATACTGCAAATATTGCTAATATTCATATTTTATTTCTGGGAGACCAGACTGGTGGCCTTCTGTAAAACAAGCCTTTTCCCTTTCTGTATCATTTTGGTAATGATAGTGAGTATTATAATCCACACAAGACCCACATAACTAATTAAAATTAATTTTAAAATATCACATTATATATTGTCATCAGTCTATGAACCACAGCATGCACACCACTGAAACATGGAGGGAAATAGCCTAAATTTTAATTTCAGGAGTCCCTTGGAGCACCAGGTGGATGTAACATCAGACTGCAATTCTAGCTACTGGCATTCAGCTATACTTTCAAGTAATCTTCAAATCCATTTGTCACTTGACTCTTCCCCAAGTTTTTTTACATATATATAGTCCATCTACGCGCTGAAGTCTTACATACATTCATCTCTGAGCAAAAATAACCATGACTTAATATTACCATGATTCATTTCAGTCCTTGAAATGTCACAACTGAAAGAGACTGATCTTTCCAGGCAGGGTAGAAGGTATATTTCCAGCTCTGTTATCTTCCATCATACAGATTCAATGGCAACAATTCTTTCATGAGAAGCAGTGAGCTGAAAATCCTTCTGTGAGCCAGCAGCTGAACTGCATTGGGTCAGCTAGCACAGGAGTACTCATGTGAATCTAACAAATTAACAGCGACAAATAAATTTCACAGGCATTTTTGCATAACATGAATTAAGATGCTTCATTATTCATATACAAAACCATACAAACCCAGTTTGGAAATGAGGCATGTTGTATATGTCACTTGGATAACTCGTCTGTGGGTAAGAGTACCAAAATTACACAAAAGGTTGGTAAACTCAACACACAGTGGACATACTTCAATAACCCATCACTTGAAATGTGAAGAAAATTTCAATCAAGCTATCAGTGATTTCAAGGAAGATCATATCTGAGTTCAAATACTCTGCTATGCATAAGAAAGTATTTTTTATTGTTGCTATACTAATTTTTTTCCATGATTGTCTTTCTTTTAAAAGAGAACTTCTTGTTCACTCCTATAGACACGTAAGTTTTGGTTTGGATATTCAAGCTAAGAGCCTAAAATTTTAAGAGCGCATTTAGTATACCACATGATGGAAAGCATTCATCCCTAACTGTAGCTCATACTACACGAGAGGGAGGAATTATGTGAGGAAAACAGCAAGAATACAAGCATACAGATTACTGGCACAACAGAGAAAAAAGATGATCATTATTTTATCTATTTCCAAGTTGTGCTTCTAATGAATTTTATATTTATGCACTGGTAAACGACTACACTTATCTAACAGGCTGTTATTATATTCTTTTTGTTTAGTCTTTTCTTTAATATGCAATGATATGAGGTGTCAATGAGCCACCCTTTGCAAGTACACTGCATTTTCACATGGAAAAAAGCAGGCTTCTTTCTGAAGACAGGAACATTCCTTTCCCCCACCCACCAGTTTGATTTATTACTCCTACTCAAATGTCAGCATTCAGTTGTTTCACCTGGTTTCTTTTTTTAGCTATACAGCAAACTGAAATCAGTCCCTTGTGAAATTGCACAGCTTGGCACAGCTGTGCCAGAATTTTACTACAGGTGGGAACTTACATGATTACAGACATTTTTAGCATCTACACAGACCATGGTTTTCTAAAACAGCAATGAAATACTCTGTATGGAGGGAAAATAAAGCACTCATCTTTTTTACACAGAAAAAAAAAAGATACATTTAATATTCTGTTCATGCCTGCATCTCTTCTCTTTGGAGAAATCAAGCAACAAGCACCCCATTTGGGGTTCTCAAGGGACAACACTATAAAGCAATTGACAGCATACTGCCTTGGGAATCCAAATGACTACACACTTATGATGTGATTTAACATGTGTGAATTACAATCAAAGAAAACACTGTAAACTATTTCCTGATAACAAAGAAAGGAGTGCATTCATATACATGCCTTGGATCAGATCCACATATATATTCTCATGGAGTTATGCTAGGTACAGAACAATCTCCCCCATCTCCCCCCTAAAATATATATATATATGTATATGTGTGTGGAGAGAGATATATATATATATGACTAAAATTTGAAATAACAGGTTTTTAGAACTTCTGACAGAAACTAGCTAGTGCATTTATGTTCATTCTCCTGTGCAGCCGTATAAGCACAGAGGTGGTGGGTGCTGGGTCACCCATGCACAAACGCAACCTCCTCTCCCACTCTCGCAAACGTTTTCCTTCCACTCTTCAAAAAATATCTCCTCTACCTCTGCACTGATCTGCCTACAGAGGCAGAGGTGCCACTTTGCACAGTGGTCTGTGCCTGAGCAAACGTCGCCAGTATCAGCTACAGAAGTTGGGTCTGAGCAACTCTGACCTGCAGTTCACCAAAAGCAATCTTCACCCACTATGGTCCAGCTGTGTCATCACTTGCTCTGTCATAATGTTAACACACTTTTAAAGACATGGAAAATGAAGACCTGGATTCCCTCCTGGCTATCACATTCCAAAAATGAATGGACAGCCACACAGAAAGAAACCAAACATAAAATCGTACTTGAAATGACAAGAAATTTGCTATAGTACAATTAACAATTTTATAAAAACTTATAAACTTTAAAAAATCAAAAAATTCACAATAGTTTTTACTTGATACAAGACATTATCCTTTTAAAACTTGTCTTTCGTGTACATTTGTCCCTCTGCTCACAAACAATAACTCTAACCCACCAATGGTTATAATCCTCTTCTAAATATATATATTTATATGGTGGGTTATAATAAACCCACCAATGGTTACAATCCTCTTCTAAAATTCTAGATAAAAATCAATGCTGGCTTTCAGTAACTGTTACTAAAACCCTCTGCAGCCCTTCCTCATGATCAAAAAGAAGAAACTTCTAAATCTCGAAAAAGATGACAGTATTTGGAAAACTTCTGGCACAGTTGAACTAGGAAGTGTTAGAGATTTCTTTATTCAATGCAAGTTGTGCTTTTAATTAAAAAAAAACCAAAAACATTCAGGCAAATAATCAGAATTCTGGATGCTTCTCCAGAATAAAACTCTAAAATGTTGGGGGGTCATTTGTGCATTAGTGGAAAAAATTATTTTTAAAAATTACTAAAATAACCTCAATTTCTAAAGAAAGCTGTACCATTTGCTCACTTACTAGATCCGTGATGAACGAGCTGTCACTGAAATGTGTAATATACGATCTGCCTCACTGAGCATTTCCCTTTTGTTTGAGAGAGTGCCTAAATAAACGTTGTACTCTACTAAGTGCAGAGCCTGCACAGTGTCAAAGTCATGGCTGCAGTGGGCTCCTGCTGCAGGCACTCCAAAGCCATGGCTCCTCTCCCTCCACCAACGTTCAGAGTACTTACGCTTATTAAACTTGATGACCTCTCTCAAACTGAAATTACCCAAGCACCCGATGCAAGAGCACTGTAGCATTGTCTTAGCTGAAGGAGGAATCATCCCAGCAACAAGCTTGCCACCATTAGAATTGCTCCCAATGTGGTCACCTTTGGTGGTAAAGCTTTAAATACCACCATATGACTAACTTGCTACCATGTCATCAACATGACTGTTCCCATTCCAGCGAGTGCAGGAACAAAGCAAGCATAAAATAAAAGCGAAATGACTCAATAGCTGGTACACTACTGCATTCGACTTTTCAAGCAAACCACTGCTCAGCAGCAGCTAACACTGAAGGTCAGCTGTTCTGCAGCTTGAGACACCAATCATCTGCTAAAAGGGTGGCCACAGGAAAAATATTTAGTTAGACTTTTCATTTGCAGTCACGTACAACAGCGGGAGGGAATGGCTGATGACGTATGCTTACTTTCCCGTAGATCAGCTGGGAGAAGGGGATTTCTCCTTTGTACATTGCACAACTGAGTAGGATTCAAACAAGCTTCAACGAGCATGCTTCATGAAATACAACGCCAAAACTGAACCAGATTTCAGACCTTCTCATTGCATCTAATCAAAATACATGATTCAGTCAGAGAAACTAATAATGCTAAGGGCTAAATTCAAGCAGGTACCAAGACTGAGTCCATAAAATAATGAATACACATGCAAGTCTGTATTTACATTAGCAAATTTGCATGTGCAAATGGACAGCAGTGTGCGTTTACCAATTATGTTCACACACGACTATCTTTGGCTCCTTTTGAAAAGATACCTATATTTCTCTTGATAAATCCTGGCCAAAGGCCTAGGCCAGTTGGAACTGCCTTTGCCAGAAACTGTGGACATAAAATCCTTTCCAGGTGGTACTCAGTTCCTTGCAGAATCAAGCCCCGAAACAGGGAGTTCTTGTTGGAGTTTCTACAGTGAAGCTACTGATGGTTATGATGATCAAATAAGCAGTGCAGGCCAAAGGCTTGTTCACAAGCTTAAAGGAAGAGCACTGTAACTGCAAACTTGCACAGAATAACAGCTTATTTAGCTTTCAGTAAATGAAGTGTTCTAATAGATTTTTTTTCTTCCTCTGATGGCTAAATGCTTCCCCTATTACTAACGTGTGAAATGATCTAGAGTATTAGTGTTTGCATTATGCATTTACTTGCACAGACCTTGGAAAAACGACGGCTTCTGGCAAAATTTACTGGAGAAAAAAATTTCCAGATAGAGATTTGACTTAAGGCATTACTGTTCAATGAGGAGTGGTTTGGGCAAGATCTTATTTCCACTTTTGCCCTGCAAGAAAATAGGCAATGACTAGTAAATGAGTTGGAAATTATTACTATAATTAACATGTCTTCAAAGCAGCTGTTGGAAATTGTGCATGCGGCAACAAACTAATGAAGCTCCAGTTGCACAAAAACAAAAGGTCACAACAACCTGAGCGAAGCCAGGGTAGAAGCTGTTTTAGGGAACTTTCCCCGTATTGAAAGCAGACTCTGAAGAAGACAGTGACAACGCCATCCTGCCCTGCATAGTTTCATTGTCTCGACAGCGAGTCTCCCAGTAATGAATGCCTGGTGCTGTCAGCATACACAGAGGCATTGGGAAGTCCTTGCAGAAAAAAAAAAAAAAAAAAAACAAAACAAAAAAACAACCAAAAACCAGGAGGTAGAGGGAAGGGGGAGTTTAGGATGAAGCTGGAAAAGCACAGCCAGCAAAGTATATTGGCAACACGAAGAGAGATTTGTTTGGCCAAATCTTGGTTTATTGTGTAAATAATCACTTGGCCAGTGTGCACTAATTACATACGGCGTGCACTGAACAATTCAGTATGAATCCTTTTCAAATGGTACAGCTCAGTTCTGCACTTTAGTTTTTCTCTCAAAAGGAATATTATATTCCTGTGGGTCTCTCAAGAGTAGTTCGATCAAATCGTTTCCTGCCTCAAATTCTGCCTGTTTTTGCAGAGTAAGAGGAAGATATCTTCATGCAGATTCTCCCTGTTTACTTTTTCATGAAAATAGGAATCGAATTCATATTCAAGGTTCTAATTGCGTTCTTTTTAAATAAGCAGTTAAAAAGAAATAATAGTTGGAAAAGCACAACACAAGCATATTGTATACAGGTTTTACACAAGCGCCCACGCACATATTTCTGCCGTGACACCCACTTTTCCACATCATTCCTAATTTGCAATGTTCTTGTTGCTGGGCCTGATCCAAATCCCCCTGCAATGAACATAAGTTTTTCGGTTGGTTTCAGATTGCCTGGGATTCAGTTGAGGCATTTGGGCTATAAAGAGCATATCAGGAATGCTGGCTCAGAAGGGGGAGGAGGACGTGAGGGGTATTTTCCACAATGTTGATAAACAACCAAGTATACAAACGATAACTGAAATTTCAAGTTGCATTGACAAGAAAGCAGTAACTGTCCTTCTGACCGTTCTTGGTATATGACAAAGTGGTAGCTAGTTCTAATTAACCCTTAAATCCTTCTTAGAACAGCCTGAGAACAGAAGTCTGTGCCTATTAAAGATCCAGTTAATTCCATTATTTTAGATTTCCTTACTTCCTTTTTTTTTTTTTTTTGTGATCCCCAAATCCATTCCATCATTCCTGGCAGGTTATTGCTCAGACTGTGGGGTGAATCCCATTGAGCAACACTGAAATTCTTAAATAAGACTTCCTGGATACTAAGCAGCAACTTACTCAAAAAGGGTTATTTAGTGTGCACTACTGACTCATCTCTGCTCTCTCTGCCTTGAAGTGAATATATGATTGATATCCTTTTTTAAATCACCATCATTAGCAGTTAGTGGTAATGAACTAAACAGGATTTATTACCCTCTCCATTTTCTGCTTTAAGTACCAAAAGAAAAATTTACATCATCTTCAGCTTTGGTCAGGAAATATTGAGGACGCAGAGGAAGCCTACTAATGAGGCTTTCATTTTTGCCTCTTAATCTCTAATATTTGCCATAGTGAAAAAACACCAGGTGTGATTTTGCTTTGATGTGCTTCTTTCTCTTACACCTCTGGTAAGTTATTCCAGTGATCTGAGTATATTCACAGAGCTACCCTTTACTACCTACTCTGTCCATGAAAGTGATCCACTTGCATGAAGCTCAAATGTTATAGCACGTACAGCCAATTCCACTGTAACAGATAGCATGCCATCTGTTAACTGCATTTGAAGTCTGCAGTGGGACAATATAATCTTCTTTAAAATATCTCTGGGGTTACTTTTACAGGCCTGGAAAGATAAGGGAAAAAATATTTCTTCCTTTGGAAGTAACACTGCATGTATCTTTCTTTTATGGCAGGGCATGGGGCAATACAAGGTATACATAAAGCAGTGGATGTTTACAAAACTAACATCACCTCTTAAATCTTTGTAATGTCTGGGACTGTGAAAAACGCCTAGTTTTCTGACAAATGCTTCATATTCAAAATGAAGTAACCATTCAGACAAAAATCAAACTTCAGTAGACAAAATTATACCATCTCTGTAATGCTGGAATTTTGCATCTGCAAATAAGAATATTTAAAAAAGCGAAAAGTGCTCAGGAGTCAAATGCCAAGCTTTCATTAAACTTTGTGAATAGCTAACAGTAACTCTTTCTGGAAGAAAAAAAAAACACATACACCACCCCCAAAAACACCCAAACAAAACAAAAAAAAAAAATCAAAACCCATCACATCCTTTGTAAGTTATTCAGTCATTTTACTAGATATTTTATTTTAGAAAAAGATTTAGAGAATATAATTAAATTACTTTGTAAACTCTAGAAAGCAATCAGGAGAAAAAGTCACAGGACTGTGTCAAAAACTATTGCCTGATGATTTAGGATAAACCAGCCCTCACAGCAGATTAACAAAATGTTTCATAACTGAACATTAGCATTGTCTGTTTTCCAAAAAGTTTTCTTCTCCCACTGGTAAATCCAAAGACACTCAAGAAAGCAGATCTCATAAGAAAATCCAATAATACCTAACATCTTTCTTTCCCCTCTTGCTATTTTATAAAGTAATTTGCTTGTTGTTGTTTCTTAGGAAATGTGTGTTTCCTTTATCTCAGAAATGGACCAGGTCTGACATGTAGATCCCTGATCCCTCCTACTCCCAGCAGTCTCTATTGATAATAATTAAATGGAAATAACTTAAGTCTTCCTACATCATGTTCTGCTCTCATATAGCAAAAGGTCCTTATGCTGAAAAGCTTTACCGGAAGAATAAGTCCCTGCACAATTTCCTCAGCTAATCTGCTAAAGGTCCTTTAGCCTCAAACAAGTCAAAGGAGAAGACTTTCACAACTGCAATATTAGTACTACCAAAGCAATCCAGGCATGCTCATACTCTTCTCATAACCCATTAATATGCTTCTCTTTCATTCAGCTTTGTTGAAAGATACAGATTGTATTTTACATCACTTTTTCATAAAATGCCATAATTCAAGGTTGACCGAAGCCCACGCTGTGAGTTTTAACTCAACGTTTCTCAGTTGAGAAGCATTCACATATCTGTAACTCCATTAGCCACATGGCTGCTAAAGCAAGGAGGAGTGTGGTTCATGTTATAACAGATGCCCTTTCAGATTTCCTTTATTCTAGCAGAGAAGTTGAATGCTGCCAGCAGCTTACAGCCTTATTGGGCAATATTGTAATTTGGACTGTTACCTTCCACTGAGAAAGGATTCCGCATTTTATGACACTGTCCATTAAAAGCTCTCTAGAACATTGCTACGGCATTTAAGAGGCATGAAACATTTTTATAAGTAACAGTCTCTTCTGTTGAGTAACTGTTTAGGAAAAACACCAAAGGTTATCTAGCATTTCAAGAACAAAAACCCAGAGTTGATGGTGTTACCTTGACAGGAATGGGATATCCATCTAAAAGAATCCCTTATGGGCACAAGCTATGAGCATAGATGCCAAAGCTGACTCTCTGATTACCTTATTTTTAACAGGAAATTTAAAGAAATCATTAACAAGTGATGATGTTATAACAGATGATCACTTCGCTTGAGAAAGCCAGAGATTTTACAGCATGTTTAGAATCTAGGCAGGAAATGCGTCAAAATTATTTTACTCAATCCAACCATGTGATAAGCCATAGAAGGCTGACTTCTTGTATTTTGTATCTAGTAGTACGGAGTGCATGGGAGAGAAATAGGAGTAGGGCTCCCCATCTCCTGTAGCCTGCAGGCTACAGTAACGGCTGGAGTGTTTCTCTATTGTTCCACACCATGAGAAAGCTTTCATTTCCATGCTCCGGCTCCTGCGGGTTTGAACAAGTCATGCTTCTGTACCTAAGAGGATGTTTTACCTTAAAACCAGTGTCAAATCTTCAGGTACATTACACTGAGATTTGCAGTTTGTCAACTGAGGATTGATTCATGAATGCCTTCTGATTACAACTTTCTTGTAAACATGAAAAAAAAAAAAACACTAGGAAGCCCCATAAGATATTCTTATATTCCAATTCTACATAAGCATTATTTTCTTTTAACATCTCTGAGAACAGAAAAACTAAAAACAAACAAACAAAAAAAGGCAAACCAGTAAGACAATCGGGAGAAAAAAAGCATATCTACTGTTTCAGCATACTTTATTTATAAAGAATTTATAGCTCAGGTCAACTCAGAGGTACACATAGAGATCCCTGTGAATCATGCAGAGGCATCTATTTTTAAAGCTATTGGGGAATACAGAAATATCTTGCATGTTTCCATCTGGAATTGTTTTCAGAAATGCCATCTAGAGGGGCAATGCAGAAACATGCTGTCAAAGAATAAACAGCATCTTTATGTAAGGCAATTAATTCTCCAAATGCAGTCCAATCTGAATGGTTGGTAAACAAATGGGGTAACTGCCAGTATAAATATTTATTTGGGAACAGAGGCAACTTCAAAACAAGCAAAAGTTTGTCTCAAGCAGTTGGTGTGCGCACTCTGCAGAGAAGGAGCATGAATGGCTCTAAGCAAATGCTCAGTGGAGCTCTGCATGTGAATTCCAAATATATAGGAACATTTTAAAGACTTCAGTGTTATTAACAGTTCAGCGAATTGATCATCATGACTTTTTTAATTCCTCCAGTGACATTTAGTATAAGCTGTTATTAAAGCAAATAAAGTCCAGAAAGCTATTTGATCCCCATTACTTATACTTGAAGATCCACTAAATGACATGAAGATAATAGTGCATGGAGAGAACGTGTTAGTCACCAACTAGCAGCGACGGCCATTTGACATTTTACAAATCTTAACCTTTTAAAAAGATTTTATTCTAAAAGGGGAAGATCTAAGGAAATAATTAAATATTCTTAGTTTATGGGACAACTTTAGAATGAGCTAACACTTTCATCAAAAAGATATTGCTGTTGTTGTGAAATGTTAAATTCAAGAAGGAGAACATGATAATGTTACTTCCTCTATTTGTTCAAGATCAATTAAATTGCTTTGATTACAAGTAGCAAATGTAATTACTGGATATGACATACTAAAATGGTAAAATGTAGCCTTCTGAAAGGACAAAAGCTGGTCTATGAATGTGCATATTTTTTGTCTATATGGCATATTCTAGATCAGCTCCTAAGCAAAATAAGATGCACTCCAACTATGGAACAGCAGTGAGCTCTCATCCTAAATGTTATTGAAATTATCCTTTGGCTGAAGGATTGGGAACCACATGGTTTGAAAGCACAAATTTTCAACTAGCCGGTATTTAGTCCCTGTGGTCAGAGCATGCTGACTGGCTGACAACCATGACATCCAATGTACCACTGGATGGTCACGTTTAGTAAGAAGTTATGCCAAGATACAAAGGCATATCATTAAAGAGCCTGATACTGTAAGGTGCTGAGTCTACTGGGAGTGCAGAACATGCTGTGCCTGCCATGGCTGAGGTCAAAAACCATAATTATTTCCATAGATACTGAAACAATTCTACTGAATCTCTTCAACACATAACACTTAGAGAAGAACACGTTTGCTCCACAAAATCTGAATGCAGTATCAGAGTAAATTGCCGTTGGAAAGGGATAAAGTTACCTAGCTCAAAATATGGCACTTCCTTTATTCCCTTCAGCATTGCAGTCTCTGGCTGTGAGACAGGTTATTTTTTCAGCCTGTCTCTTCACAATATTTTATTTCTTATGTAAATGAGATCCAGATGTTATCTGGAATTTACCTGCTTCTCACAGTTCTAGTCTCACTTCGAAGCTTTCTGCCTCAGTATACTTGAAAGAGAAGATAATTGTCATAGAGGATAACAAAAACTGATGCCCTTTCAAAAGGAATGGGAATCTTGAAACAGGCTTTACGGTGATGAGAGACTCTGAAGTAAGGGGCTGTGTCCATCTGCCATGCCTGCTGCTATCTGCTATGCCTGATAATTCAGTTATTGGTTGCTGACACAATATATGACCTCTGCTTTCCTACATTAGAATTCTGAATCCTCCAAAAAAGCAACAGAAGAGAAACATGCAATGACATGCATAACACACAGAGATATCAGGTTCGGTACCTGTAGGGTTTGTTTTCTAAGAGAATCAAAAACCAAAGAGAGGCTTAATTTTTTTCCTCATTGTTTAAATAGCTGAAATTTTACAGCAGCCTGTACCTATGAAACTAATGCCCAAGTGGCAGAAGTTTTGCCATTCTCTATAGCAAAAATCTCAAATTGCAATTTCCAGTCACAAAACCCCCAAAACAATGACAACAAGAAAAACACAACAAAGCCATCTTCAGAACCAGACAATATTCTGCCATGGACTGAATCTCACAGTGTTGCCTGTCACTGAACCTGACCTTAAAACGAATCTGCAGCACGTATCTGCACCTTGGCTTGTTACGGCCTGTTCCATTCAATGTACTGACTGCTTCCAAGTGACTGATAGGAGAAAGCGATAGGTGTCCTTGGTAAATACTTGGCAGTGTTTAAGAATCTAAAGGAAAACTCTGGACTAAAAGTCTCCTATTAAGTCTCTTTAGATGTTAGGCTCTCTGACCTGGCAAGATATTTCTAATCAAAAAAACTACTGTGATTTTTTTTTTAACAGCTGTGAGATGCAACTGTAAACAATTTGAAAAAGAACAAATGCTTTCAACTCTCAGAAGTTGTGAGCCATTGTGGTGGTTATTTTTAAATATAACTCCATGAAATTTCTTGTTATGAAGAACAAAGGATTGATATGTACTTTTGATAGTAAAATCTATCTGCTGTCATTTTTAAACAGAACAAAAACATAGAGGGAGGAAGATTGTGCAGCAATAGCAAACTCCTCCTCACAAACATAAGATTACTTCATAAAATTTCTTGATGAGGGTTAAGGAGGAACAGCCTCCCAAGCTTAGCAGGAAAACTCTACAGCACGTTTTTCCTTCAGCAGAACGTCAAGAACATATTGTCCAAGAGCAAGAGTTTAATGACATTTGGTTAATGAATTTTAGTAACAAAAATGTTTTGAAAGTCAGAGGTTTAAAACACTAAGCAAAATTATCAAAAGTTTATAATAAATGTACTAGACCAGTCAAAGGTTTGTTCTTGTGCTATAAAAGCTCTTTCTTTCAAGGTAAAGTATATTTCCTTTTTTTTTTTAATCTATCTGCTGTTCAGAAAGACACAATCCTCCCTATTTTTTAAAAAGTATTCTTAGAAAGTGGGAAAACACTGTCAGTTATGGAACAGCCTCTTCCAGACAAGAATACAGAGAATATTGTTCATGTGTCCTTTGCATTTATCAGCTTTAGACATCCACTGGGGAGAGCTAGGGAGAAGGAAAGTAATTTTGAAAAAACTGAGAGAGTTTATTTATGCACTGCATGATGCACTGTGTTGATTTCTGCCTTGTATTTAAATTACAATGTTATTTTATTCAAAAGCTGTCATTTCTGTGAAATTAGGCATGTTGAAATTCATCGTGAAACTGTGGCTATCTAGGAACTAAACAATGAGGTAAATGTCTTTACCTAGTCATAGTGTACCTATGTTATTTTACAGTGCATAAGGATAAAGATTCCTCCTAGCTATAGGCTATGTTAATCTAATGCTGTTAAATTACTATACAGAAGGTCTAATAAAGGAAGTTCTAGCAAAACCACAAATGTTAAATCCTGACCAAGGTCCTGAAGTGGGATAGAAAAGGAAAGTCTTGGGGCTTTCCTCTAGCACAGCACAAAAGTTATCTAGAATTTCCCCCACAATAGTTTAATAAATTACTTTTGTGATGTTCCAGGCAAAAGCACATGGTCAGAGAGGCTCACTATTTCACCTGCTTCTAAAAAATAAAAATGCATGTTATGTTAATAACTTTGTTTTCTATTATATTGATGTCTCTCAAACCCACTCCATGCCTAACACAACTCCTTCAGAAGCACCTGAAGGCTGTGTTGTTGTTTTTAAAGAGGAAATCGGAAACTCCGCATCAAGGAGAGCACATGCCACTACAAAGAGGTTGCTATTTATTGTTATCTCTAAGAACAGCCACATAAATTTTACTAGCGTTATATGACAGCAATGTTATCACTTAGCTGTATTGCTGGGCAAGCTACAAACCTGAAGTTTTTCAGTCTGGGTAATGACTGATCTCTGAAATTATGAGGAGTAATAGTTTGATGACAACCATTGTGCAAGTTCAAACAGTGAATAGAAACTTGTATGACCCACAAGAGAGGAAGGATCAGACTCACACCTGGTCTCAATATGTTCATGAAGTAGAGATTTGCACTCACTCACAGTGGGTCTGGAGGCTAAATTTGCAAATCCCTCCCCATTGGAAGAAAACTGTGTTTCTTATCTGCCTCTCATAGTATTTTCTCCCTTTAAAACCGGTTCCTAAAATGTAAAGAGAAGTTAAAGCACCATTGCTATTCTTCATTCTCAT